>NW_020450196.1:2752405-2911344 GCF_003343035.1 Apteryx rowi | reverse complement strand
GCTGCACCCCGGAGCGGGCAGAGGGAAGGCGCGGCGGCTGCGCGGCACTGCGCGAGTTGCGGGTGGCGGGCGGCCCGAGGGGCATCTTCCCCCTTCCCGTTCCCTGATTTACGCCGGTGCGGAGTGATCGGCCCCTCCGGTCCCAAACTGTGCGTGCTGCAGGCGCAGTGGCGAGAACGATGTTCCGTTATCTTCCCTGTTCAATCCTTTTTGTGGCGATCTGGTGAGCCGTAAATCGAAGGTGGGAAATAAAATATCTCCACGGTGGTGCTATATCCTTGCGGATGGAGAATGTCTCTGTGACATCGTAGCATGGGAGCTGTTGATAAAAGGAGGAAAAACTGGGCATGACTTAGTAACTTTTATGCAGATAACTGTGGGCAATGATTATAATTCTGTGTTTGAGCATTCAAAGATTGGTATTTTTCTTTTAGGTATGTAATCTTCAGTATTCAACTATTACTACAAATGCCTTGAATAACCGGTGTAACAAAGTATTTTGGACTATAAAAGTGGTAAACAGTAGTAATGTCATTTGGAAATTATTTTATATTTTGCATCATATAAGGTGCATCTTGCTATGCATGCATATACACTAATTTCTACATAAAATATATTCTTTAAATTCAGTAATATAAGCACCTATTATTGCACAGCAGTTTTTCCTGTTATAAAAGTGGTGTTGGCATAACGCTGTCATCCCGGCATACTAGAATTGTTCTTCTTCACATATTTTCTCTTCTCATAGTTTCATTTGTTTCAGGATCAACTCTTGTGTAAATTTAGTCTATTTTCCTAAGGATTTGTAGGACTGGCACTTTGAAAAGATACTTATCACATAAATATTCTGTGTAGCTTCCTGCATTTGTAGCTGAATGTGTTAACATAAACCAAAACAGAAGTAGAATTGAATGAAAATTTTGTCTTAGCTAGTCATAGGTCTGAGCAGAAGCAAACTTGAATTCTTCCTGTTAACTTGAGTAGATTTTCCAYGAGAAATAAAGAAGCCATGGATATGTTAGATTTTTATTTTGATCCTGGTGTAGTATGTTACCTACGCTTCCATGATTGTTGCTCTAYGCACACATACCATTTCAATTAATATTGTCTCAGTTGTGTGAAGGTCTGATGAGATGCTTGTTGGTACTACTTTTTCATACATTACTGCCCTTGCATTTGGGAATTGGGCATTACATGATCATGGTGAAAAGTAATTACCGCAGGTAAGGATCTTCAGTGTATCTATTAAAATAGTAGTTTATTCATTTTACAAAACATTTGGGGACAGTTTGCCTTCCAGTAGGATTATTTGTCAGCAGCTGAGACCTAATGCTGAGCAGTGGCTTCTGAAAGATGTAAAATGATCTGAATATTGATAGATTTTTATCCCTAGGATTACTATTGAAACAAACATATTGTTACTGTGTCTGATAGGTTGTGGTAGGGTATTATGTTACAGTCAGCAATATTCCGCTTTAAAATCTGAATTTAACCCAGTTTGGTTAAGTACTTCTTTATATTCTTCTAATCATATGCTGATGCACTAATATTAATAACACCCATTTGTCCTTTTAAGCGTGAATGAAGAAAACAATTCCTATGAAGAAYAGAAGTACTTGATTCTGGAAAACCTCTCAAAGCACCTTTAACTTCAAAGCTGGAGAAAAGTATGAAGGAACAGTCCATCTGACTCTCTCAGCATCTCACACATAAAAAATGGCTCCTTGTAAAAACACTGTCATGAGTATCTTTGAGGAGTGGTGTTTGAAGGAACCACTTTTTGGTTGCAGACGGAACCAGAATGTTAGGAAAAAACTGAGACTGATACGAATAATAGGGCTTCTTGTGAGTATAATGGCCATTAGTACTTTCTCTCTTTCAATTAGTGCCTTTTTCAAGACCGAACCACGTAGCACAGAGCTGGCCAGCAGCCTCGACAGCCCAAGGCTGAAGCATGGGAACCAAAGAACTCTCTTGGACTTCACAGAACAGAACGAAAACAGCACCCCGGATTCACCTGTTTCTTTGAATCACAAAGCTGAGCACGACAACGCAACAGAAGATCATGTCAAGGGAGAGTACCCAGAGGACCTTTTCTCTCTGGAGGAAAGAAGACAGGGAGCAGTAATCCTCCATGTCATTGGGATGATTTACATGTTCATAGCCTTAGCCATAGTCTGCGATGAGTTCTTTGTTCCTTCCTTGACTGTCATCACTGAAAAACTGGCCATATCTGACGATGTGGCTGGGGCAACCTTCATGGCTGCTGGTGGCTCAGCCCCTGAACTCTTCACTTCTTTAATAGGAGTCTTTATATCCCACAGTAATGTCGGCATTGGGACAATAGTGGGGTCTGCCGTGTTCAATATCCTGTTTGTTATTGGAATGTGTGCTTTATTTTCTAGAGAAATCTTGAACCTCACTTGGTGGCCGCTCTTTCGAGATGTGTCCTTTTACATCATTGACTTGATCTTGCTAATCATCTTTTTTCTGGATAACTTAATCATGTGGTGGGAAAGCTTGACGCTCCTGACAGCATATTTTTGCTATGTGACTTTCATGAAGTTCAATGTGCAAGTAGAAGAATGGGTGAAAGGATTTTTAAACAGGAACAAGGTTGAGAAGGTAACAGCAGCAGACTCTGAAGGAAAGGTTGGTCAATTTTTAATGAGATTTGTGTAATAACACTCTTGTAAATGCTGAGTCCTTCTTTATCATAAGGACCTGATATAGTACAATAAGCAATATAGAAAGTTCGATGTTTTGCTGAAAGGCTTTTTGTTTAATCAGTCAAATAGAACTGAAAAAATAAAGCATGAGGCAGCTTTCTAGGAAATCAATAGCTTTTAACTCCAGAACAATCCTAATCACAAGAACAACAAGGAAAAAAATGCACACAAAAAGACCCAAACCTATATTGTTCAGCATTTTGCCACATCGATAAGGCCTGAAATAAAATTACTTTCTTTTCTGAGATTTTAGGTTAAGCAGTAGCTATAGCTATGGGACATCTTTTTTGACAAAATTAATCTTTTTAATGACTTTTACTATACTTTCTTCCTCAAAAAAGTAAAAGCACCTAGAAAAATATACCATAGTATATTTATATGTTTTTCATCTTCTGATTTTGACATACAATATTTACTTCCAGTTGTAATTAATAACAATTACATGAAAAAATATCCCTTGGGAAACAGTGACAACAGTGGCAAAAGGCTGGGATCCTCAGTTTAAGTATGATTGTCTTTCTTGCACAGTACCTTGCATTTGAGCAAAGTAATTTCTGGCCTCGTACCTGGCCATGAGTAGGAAAGGGAATTATGCACAGAAGTGTTCAGTGGGTCTTCAGCAGTTATTACCACCTCTCTTAAACAGACCCCTTCTTAGAGCAGTATATATTTAAAATAACTTTGAAGTTGAACTCATAAATACATACGGATGTAGGCAGTGTGTTAACTGAATGTTTAATATGGAAATCAAAGTGTCTAGTTTTATATGACAGTCAGCTTATTCATGAGGTAAGGTTATATTGTTCAGTGAATAATTATTCRCTGTTTTGTTTATTTCTGTAACAGCCACATATCAGAGGATCAGAAGGGAAAGAATGCACTGGTATAAATGTATAGACATACAAACAGAGAGAGAGAGACTGAGCACCTATAACTGTGTAGAGAGGCTGCATTCCCATGACTCACAGAAAACTGATGATTCTGTCCGTATGCAGAACTTCTAAGAGAGAAGCTCATATTTTGGCATTGGAACCACAAAAGGTCCACCAAAACAAAAACAGAAAATTATGCTTTTTTTTCACTTTTTAACTGAGTTTAACACTTCTGCACTGTTTCTTTTTAATTTCATATTTTCCTTTCTGTTCCATTCTTTTTTCCAAAATCAGAATTCTCATCTTTGTCTTTCTCAACATGCATACACTAGGTTTTAAAAGAAAATAAAAAGAAGGGTAAACAACAAAGGATTTGTCTTAGCCAGTGAAGACTTTAATTGCATTAATTTGTCTGTTTCTTGATAATGCATTATTTCACCGTGCATTATAAGCACTTTCACAGCCTGTATTATGGATGTAGTGTAGGAAGAGAATATAGTATCTGAGGCAACCATAATCAATTAATCCACCTTCATCTATCAATAAACTGGACATGCATGGCATATGAATTTATTACTGTTCTTAAGCAGTAGTCAATGTGAAAAGCAACTGTGTTGGGTTGTCTGGGTTGCAGGGTGGCAAAAGTAGCTACATACCATGGTATCTCAATTATTTTCAACTAGATAGATAGAAGAATAAATAATTTGCAAGCCACATTTAACATAGTCAATGTTTAAAATACTCTGGATAGATTTAATTTTTAAAAGATGTATTTTGGAGACCTCACTCATTTACTGTCTGATATATTAGTTACTATTCCTTAGAGATTATCATATTACAGGTCTACTTTTCCTTAAAACAAAACAAAACAAAAACCCAAACAAATCCCCCCCCTCCTGCATCACATATTTCATGGATATATTTTCAGGAGTTAACACAAAGTTAATTATAATGATAAACTCGCTGAGGGGTAAAGGGGGGTGAAAGAGATCCTCTAATTTATTTAAAATTTAGCGAAGATGTATTTGCTACCTCTTGGTGAAAAACAGCTTCTGAAAGTTTGAGAGCATGTATTTCTCTAATAAGCCATGCTGTAAAGACAGAATTTTGAATATTCCACTAGCACTTTGAAATTATAGTTTATTATGAATTCCTTTCATATTCACTTTAAAAGCATTTAGCAGAATGCTTTCTAATAGCACGGACATCACAGATGATTTTTTTTTGAGAGAATTTCACTGAAGTTCTGTATTTATTTATTTACCATTCGTCTAACATTAGATAATTGCTTTTTGTTGCTTTTTAAATAAAAAAGCTGTGACATGTCCCGAGGCTTGACAGAAATGGACATTCAGCTTAAAAGTTTTATTCTAAAGCAAAGAATAAAATATTTTTGTAGTTTGCGATTTGCTGCCTGGCAGTGAATGGAGTGCATATGGATGCTTAATTCCTAATCAGTGGGGATCTGAAGTACTGCAGAAGTAATGATCATGGCTTTTGGTAGCAGAGGATACTTCATTTCTTCAGCTCTTGCTGTAAGCCTAGATTGCTTCCAGCCACCAAGAATGTGCTATAATGTCAAAATACAAATGTATATAAGCAAATTATTGTATCAAATGCAAATTTTGCAATTGTTTTAATGGAAAAATATATTTTTTTCCCATTAGGGCAGAAAATGCCTAGGTAGCTCTTTGGAATCTGTAGTTTAGAGTGCTTTTAAAGAACTTTATTTGAAGAGGGCCTAGAAGATTCTGTTTTTTCTTTTTGCCAGCACTACTTCTACACAYCCACTATTGATTCTGCTGTTGCTAAAATGGCTAGTGGTCTGCTAGAAAACCTGCCTGTGGTTTTTCTCTTTAAGATTCTCTGTTGTAATCTGAAAGCAGCTCAACAAAGTTGAGACGTCTAAATAAGGCATCATAAAGCTGGAGGGTTGAAGGGTTAGGTGGCTTAGCAACCAGACCTCAAAGAGTGAAAAACCTAATCCGATGAAAAAACTTTGAGATATTAAAATGTTTTATGTTAATTTCAGTACTTTGATTATCAGTATTCTTCCATAAAAGTTTCAAGAAGTATTGCATTCTTCAGAAGGACAGTATCTCCTATGAAAAAAAAGTCTCAGATATTAAATGATTTCTCTGCTTGGCCGTCATTTTCTCATGTCATGTATTTATCAATTTGCCAGCATATGTACATGTCTCTAGGTGTCTTTTAGATTCCTTTCACCGTCCTCCAAATTTGAGAAGTAAAATGGAGGGGGTTTTGGTACTAGAAATCTATGAATATTCAAACTTAAACAACTTTTTCTGATTTTATTTTCTTTAGTGTGTGAGTTATCTGCACAAATGTGTGCAAATCCAGACRGAGTGCTCGGTATGAATTTCAGTGTGTTCACACTGTTTTTCTGCACAAGCTTTTCAACAAAAACTGAGTTCTTAAAGAGTATAGGTTGAGAAAATCTGGTAATTTGATTTTGGTAGCAATATGATGAACCTGATGAGAACAAACTACAAGCTGCCTGCATCTAGAGACCATGTGGTCCTGCTGTGCCAGATGTGTTGGCAACGTCATGTTTGAAGTGTGGATGACATTGATCARATGGCAGGCTGTTACTGAACTCTGGAGACAGCAATGAGCAAGGGTGAAAAAAGGAAGGATGAAAGGGTAAGGCCTCATTAAAAGACGAGAAGAAAATGCAGAAGAAGTACAGCAGTTGGAGTAACCAGAGGGTCAAGTCTCGCCATGTAGTGTGGCATGAGCAGACCAAGATGGGTCCTGAGAAGTGATGTTGAGCCTGGTTGGCTGCCCTGGGTTGGCCCTACAATGGCCAATGGCCAAACTCAATACCTCCAGAAGTCCTTTCCAACCCAAATTATTCTATGTGGCAGGATTTTAAGGCTTTATATAGTCATCCTCCACAAGAATGGATTAATTTGTAGAATGAAAAACAAGAAAATCCACCTTTGATAGTAATTCTATGCACTCCTAAGCTGGGTGAAGGCATTTAAAAAGAGAAGGTTGAAACTAAGGGGAAGGGAGAGGAAAATGGAAATAGCTGAGGTACAAAGTTAAGTTGTTAAAAATAAGATTGTTTTGACCTTTGCAAAAATTTCAATCTCTTCTTGATAGTTTCCACTGGTAAGGCACATTGAATAATATGATAGATCATGATAGAGCATCATGAGAAAAATTGCATTTTGTTTTTTAAGTACTGCTTTATTCTTCAATGCATCATGGAGATTATTGTAGAAAGACTTGACTCTGATCACTCAGTAACTAACTTGAAACAGTTCTGTTTGGCAACTAAGAGAACAGAATGTGGGTGGGACAGAGATATTGTGCAATGACATCTGTTTCACTGAGAGTACCATTTTAGATAAATAGTTTATGGTATATACAAGCCAGTTATAATTTTTATACATTTATAGAGAGTTGTCTTTGAAAAATGAGCTATTTTTACCAAGAAAACATAGTTTGACATTATTTTATTGCCAATTTTCTCTTCTTAAGAAACCCTAGTAGCTTCTATGTGATATATTAAGATCTATACTAGTCTAAAGTTTTGCCACATTGTAGTTAATGGCAGTATTTGCATTTTAAAAGAAAGGCATTTAGCACTGTTTGTAGGTAATTCTCTGCTTTCTGAATTTTTAGCAAAGCACTGAAGGGGGGAAAGGACACACACAMACAATTATAAAGTGTGATCTAATATGTATTCATTTAAGGAAAAAAGACAAGTTCCTTGCATACATGCAGAAGAAACTTGAACCTGCAGAAGGTCTGAGTTTGTTGTAGTTGTTTCAGCTGCCTGAACTGTTTTTTCAAGGCTTCTCAGTGTTGAATCCAGTACCAGTAACTCTATCGATAGAGCCTTTCTTCTCTCTATGTGGGCGAAAGATTTTCTACAACATTGTTTTGTAGTTCATAGCAACATCAGAGTTTTATTCTACAGATGTTACACAGTCGGCCAACTTGTGCAGGCACAGGTGTGTGAATATAGAGMTATGACGGCCTGGGACCTTGCATGCCAACACGTGAAAGATAGCTGCATTGCTTTATGTACATATTTGGAGTATTTGCATCATTGTGGTTCTTCTACCAAGTTTTATTTTGATTAAAAACGTGGGTTTTCTATTACATTTTGTTTGTTTTTGTTATCTTGAAACCTTTTAAGTTACTTCTATAGTAACTTAATGTTACTCCAGTAGCAGTAACAGAGCATAACGTATGATGCTACTCAATTTATGCTTAGCATACAGCATTACTGATACAATTTGGGGTTATTACTGAAATACCTGAAGCTTGATACTTTATATAAGCAGCCGTTAGTACAGTGAGGTTGATATTCTGAGTTTATTTTAGCACCCATTGGTAACTTACTGAGAAGAAAGCAGCAATTACAGTAATTTTCAGCACTAGAGACTCCTGGTGTATGGGCCTGGGTAAGAAGCAGAAAATGACAGCATGGAAATGCAGCACAGATTAAATGCTCTTAAATCATGGCCATCCACTAAGATTGATTAGACAACCTTTGCTAATTATGCTGCGGAAAGGAAGACTGAAGCTCTACACCTTTAATTAACAGCAAGGAGACAACATATCCATCAAAGTGGTTTGGCGGTTTTGTTTTTGTTTTTCTAAAGCATGTGTAACTAAAAGGAAGTCAGATAATACTTCTTAAATGCCACGCAGTTACAGCTGTGTTGGCAAGCGTTGTTCAGCGTGGTGTATTACATCATTTCTCACACAGGAAGACAGAAAAACTCCATGATTAAAGCAGGTTGTGCTAAAAACTGTACAAAATAACAAGAATATGCAGTCCCAACTCTGGAAAGTTTATAAACTCTTTTCTTTCTTTCTTGGTTATCTCAGTCTTGGTTACTTTGGTCTAGACCTACAACATGATGCAGGAGCTACAGAAGGTGTAATTTCAATCCCAAAGTCAGAACTCCTAAACTCAAAATATCTGCCCACATGCAGACAGCTAAACTCTGAAGGAGCTCTGCATTTCAGCAGGAAAATTCAAGGGCTATAGTTTTGCTCACAGACATGCTCAGAAATGCCAGACTTGAGGTGGATCAGTATGGTAGCTCTTGTCTGCCTAACCCACCAACTAGATGATTCTCTGCTTTAATACCCCTTGGGTGAGTTCTCCAAGCTTACCTCCCAGACTAAGATTTAACAAAATCCAGTGACTTTTACAATCTCTTCATGTTCTGGTGATAAGAGAGCTCAACTTTTATACAAGGAGTAGAGTGTGATTTAAGTGAGTAGCAGATGTGGGAGATTTGTGTACAATGAAATGAAAGTGTTGGGGCAAGCCATAGGTGACTTTCCTACCTCTTCTGACATGTTTTGAAGGACACTGTTGACCCCTGCCAGTGCTTTTAAAGGGAGGGTGTAAGTGCCTGTCCTCTCTGAAGTGTGGGATGTGGGTAGGGGCAGGTGCCCCAGGGCAGTATTTGCTGCAGTGATGAGGGCACTGCAGTGGGTGAGGTTTAGGACACCGCTGACTTTCGGGTGGCCTTGGCCATCCCTAGGCAACCTGCACTGCACCGCCAGGGCCAGATGCCAAAAAAACAGGTTTTATGAAATGCTTCTGTCCCTTTAATGATCTGTGCTTTTGCTATTTTTTATTAGCTGTAATTAGCATTCCACTGAGAACTGAAGCATTTTGCTTTTGTAACTGTAGAATAAAACAGTATAATGTATAGTACATTCATATGGAAGAGAGCAYTGTAACAAAATGATTTAGAGTGGAAAAGCATAATGACCCGAGGTTTGCTTAATGGTAACATGTATTTGTCTGACGTTCATTGAAAGCCAGATTTTTTTAACTATTGGAATTAGGGACTTTCTGTGCAGAAATTTTTTTCAAGGACTAAACCTGAAGTAGACAGTATGCGTTCCTATTCTCTCTTGCTTCAGGTTGGACTTGTGAATTTTTTGTGAAGATGGTATAAGGCAATYCTTAGGTACAGGCAGACAAATGTACAAACCTAGTATGTGCTTTCTGGCTAATACAGATCAATAGAGTACCAGTATTTCAAAATTAAAAAGCTTCCCATGCTCCTTTCAAAAATTCAGAATCTGATTTTAGTCAGCAAAACTAAAGAAATACAGAGCCAAAGCAAATCTGAAAGTTTAAAAGGGTCAATGTGAGATGAGTGAATATAAGTGTTTTATACATGAGGTACATTATAAATGGGAGGATATATTATTGACGGATATCAAGAATCAGTGATTTATATAGTATCTAAAACAATTGGTTAACAATTGATTAAGGCATCTCTTATCTATTTAGCAACCCTTGTAGCTATTTCTAAATGAAACTTTAATATAAACAGTAGGACTTCTTAATTTCTCCATAGTCATCTACCGTGTTTTGCCTTACGGTGCAAACAGTGCAAACTGTGCACTAGTGTGGTATTACATATTCTGCAGAGCAAGGAATGACGCTTCCTTGACTCAGATAAGACTTATTTCTATGTATTTGAGCCAGATCTTTCTTAAATATTGCTCTTGATTGTTAACTTAATGGCTGAATCCATTAATCTATGCAGCAGTAAGTGTGCTATTGGCACAGACTAGAGATTCAAATTCTTTCTTGGAACTGGCAGCCTTTTAGAGCGTACAATGGAAAGGTATGGCAAAAGTAGATAATTTTAATGAATTTATAATGCACAGAGTAGTTGTTATTCATCATAAGGTGAGATGAAGGTGGTCCTGAAAAAAGGGTGCCTGTTTTTGCGTTTTCAACCAGAAACCCCTCATTAAGTACATCCCTTTAAAATTGCCTGCTTCCTTTTCAGGACAGACTAAATACCTGATTGTACAAGATGTGCATTTCAAAATTCTGAAAATTTGGTCTGTCAGTGATAAATCCTTGTTACAAAATGCTCTCAACTCCATATTTTTTCTGTTTTAACACAGCCACAAATTACTTGAACTATTATTAATTTTGTTATAAAAGTACTGAGGTCATAATCAGGCCCCCACCACACTAGGTGCACAGACAACGGTATGAAATCACAGTTCCTGCTCGCTGTGGCTCCTCGTGGAAGAAGATAAATGTAACATAAAGTGCCTGTGAAGAAGGATATGATTCAGTATGTATAATTTTATGTATATTGATACATGCTTACCCTTCTATATAGTTAGCGTACTGTCTGCCTATTGCCAATCATCCAAGCTGTCACTGAGTTGCTGATTATTTATTCCACACATGAATTCAGGAGACAATTTAAGGAAATAGTTTATTTCACTATATGATCTTAGCAAGTATCAACCAATACAGCATCTAATACAAGGCAGCATCTTTTGTGCAGCAGGACATAAATCAAAATTTTAAGGATAATGCTCTACTTTGATTTTTGTGAAACTAGATGAATAGGGTGGTTTGGGTTTAGTTTGGTATTGTTGTGAATTTGTGCATGTTAAATTCTTGTATTGTTATGAGCACATCACAATATCCCAGGCAAACTGAAAATCCTAAGTCAGAACAACCTTAGGAGGTACTGCTCCAAATCCAATTCCATTTGACAGGAGAAAGATTGTAGTATATTACCACATATTGCATTATTTTGCAGGCAATCTCTGTTACTTTGGGGAAATACAATCACCATTTGTGTGGCTGAGGCTGTGTGTTGGCTTGCATGTGTTCCTCTCCGAAAATAGAAAATGAATAAACAAAACTTTTGAAAAATAGCCATTGCATTATTGGCAGTAGAGTTAAGCCATATGTCTGGGGAGGGCAATGAGAGYTTTCATGTGACTGTGTTTGTTTCTGCAGCAGGTGGAGGGTTCAGAGCTGACATTGCCTCCAAAGCAGTTTTATTTAGCTATGTAACCCCCTGCGCTGCCTGAATCAGCTGTGGCTCACTTACAGCTATTTTACTATCCCTGTATGAGACAATAGGATCAGAGCAGTTAAAAAATAATTACTGCTCAGTTATCGTATGTTGCAATATTCCATTACTATTCCACTATCTTCTGTGTCATCAAAGATGTATTCGTTTACAAAATAGCCATAAATAGCAATGAACTTGGATGACTTTTTTAAGGTGAGGTGTGTGACAATAGGCTTAAAGGCATATGTGTAATGGTATTAACAGCCCTATGAAGTGCTTAAGGGAAAAATTACATTGGTACAAAATTATTTTTTGTTGGAGGAAGGGTCATGATAACAGGGAATTTGTACTATAGCCTCCACTGACAAATTAATCAGAAATTTTTTCTCAGGAATTAATCCTGCTTTATCACTTCTTAACTGCTTGCTACCATRAGTCTTGTCTAAAGTAAATGGTATTACTGGTGACATTTATTGCATAACCAGCTAGTGTTAACTTTTCACCCCCTCCCATTGCTATTAAAACTGCTCTGGTGAATGTAGTGCACTAAGGAAAAGGCATGTCCGCTGTCAGAGCCTGCGTCTGCCAACCTTCAGGGTGTGATTGAAGACCTATGGGCTTTTGCCTGAGGGAGCGTCTGGGAGAGAGCTGAAGTTTGCTGGATTTGTAAGGATAGCAGATGTGAGCCTGAACTTTATTTGGGGCTTAATCAAATGTTAATTTTGTTGTTTAATTAATGGTGCAAGCTTTTATCGAACTGTCAAATTACAAATCAAATCCTTTCTAATTTCTACTGGATTAGTTCTGTCACAATAACCAAGTTATCATTTAGTTAAAACTTATGACTAATTTATGTTCRAGTGGGAAAAAAGAAAAGATATTGTTTTGGAAGTCCAGAAATTGCTGTGTCTGTGGGCAAGGAGAAAAAAGCTAGAAATAATTCATATTGCTAAGTTACACATTATTAAAGCAATCATCTAAAATAACTTGAAAGTATCATGTTGTCTAATAACGAATTTACATGTCTGTGTAATTTTACTGTTATTTAAGTATTCATCTTTTTCTGCCTTCTTCTTAATATTTATTATATCCATTTGCTATACTTGGTTTTTATCTAGAATGTTTCTAGGTGATGACATACCTGTTTGAATAGCATTTAATACACTGAAGGCTTCATCTTGGCTGGATGTCTAAATGCTACAGTGATGTAAATAATTATAAAAATACTCTGCAAGGTGTTGAATACCTTGAAAAATAGTTGAATTCTCCAGTTTAAAGTGAATTTTTGATACGTGTACACCCTTGGAACAGGCACGGCAAAGCTAATTTCTCTCTAAGTCACAGACACAAGACCTGAGTCTCCTCTCACTCAAACCAATGGCAGGATTCCTATGAAATTTGGTCAGAGAATAATCATGCAGTAAATTTCAGAGAAATTTTGCCTTTGGTTTTAGTGCTCGGTTTCTCAGATAAAATGGCTTTTTGCTGCCACTCAGAATCCTGCTCTGTGCCTTATAATGAAGTGATTTTGTACAATTTTGCTTGTCTCATTGTCAGAGTGACCTGGAATCATTTACCATTTATGTGTGTGTGTAGGTACATCCACACACACCCCTACCTGAAAGGTAGTGCATAGGCCATATAAAAGGCCTGTGTGATACATTGCAGATCTATAGGATAGTCATGTTCATGCTTCCTTCATTATGTCACCAGTACTCTGCCCAGTAATCCATTTCTGTAAGACTTTTTCAAACATTTACCATTTTGGAGCAGCATATTTCTCATTTTTTCCTAAATATTCTTATGCCTAAATAGAGAAATATTTCTGTGTTTTCTCCTCAAATTTTGGACTCCTTCCAAATAGTAAATCACTTCAGCCTGAGGCAGAGAATATGATGTACTGAGCTGTTGACATATTATACCTTAAGACATCATATTAGTAATTCCTGCTATCTTATACCTCTGTAGGGCTAGAAATCTGCATCACTGGAGAGGAATGATTTCTGTTTTCTTTCCAGTGAGGAAATCAGGATTTGATTCTTGCAAGGGAATGGCCCAGGGCACTATTCTTTATGACATGACATTTTATGCAGAGAAAAGGCCATTTTTTGTGCAGAGGAGAGGCCAACAGCTGGAATTACGATAACTAGGACTTGTAGACACATAGGCAAGTAACTGTGCAGTAAGTTGGAATGTGAATTTAAAATATTTCTTTCTTCACTTAGAGTATCTACCCAGGAAGCATAAGTCTTTTTAAGGATACAGGAGGAATACAAAAGAAGCCAGACACATTCAGTAATCATTTGCAACTATATCACTAATTTCAGCAAGCATTTTCATTATTTTCAATGACTTATTGAATTATTTGGAGAACATTCTTTTCTGTTGCTTGCTTGCAAGCAATTCCTTGAGGGTATTTGTTATGCAATATATATATATATATATATATATACATATTTAGCCTCCAAAAGCCATTCAACCTCTTATTTCCTATTAAAGGCCACAGGGAATAAACATTGATTCATAACCTCACCCAGGGACATATATAAAGAAATACAGACTCCTATCTTAAAATAACGCTAACAAGCTCAGTAACAGGCATGGACTGAATTGCAAACTCATGCTTTAGTTTTGGATTTAGGGATCTAGATGTGATTCTCTCTTTCATTTAATCTTCTTGGAAACCCATGGTTCTCAAGCCTTGTAGAATGTTTTACGGTGAGCAGTAGGAAGCTTTATTTCTGCTTGCTTGATTGGATTACTGTCTGCAAGAAAAACAGTGGCTGGCATATTGACCTCAAAATGATGTTGATACAAGGCAGGAGTTGTGGCATCTGACAGAAATCTGGTAGATACAGCAGTGATGAGGCTTGGTGGAGACTAGCAAACAGAYCTGGTACTGTATGGGAAGCTCTCATTTAGTGACAAGCTATTTTTGAAGCATCAGTAAGCTTGGTAGCAGCCATTTTTGTCAAAGTTTTAAATCTTAATAGATTTTCTGTTTAAGAATTCTTCCCATCATTAACATAATTTCTTTCTGCAAAAATATGAGCGGGAAATATTGGGGCAAAAAGTGAATTGCACCTAAATAAACCTGTAGCTATAGACTTTTATAATTACAAGAAAATGGGATTTTTATGAGGGAAAGGGGATTAAGTTATTGTTATATGCTGAATATAAACTAAGTCTGATGGAGGTGAAATTAAGGCCAAAAGACAGGACATAGAGAATTATGATCTTKCTTCTTCCCTGCTCCCTCTGTGCCATTTTATAATTCCAAGCAACTGAACTGCTTTCCTTCAATATTAAATCACCCCTAACAAACAAAGCAATTACTTTGGGCTCAGAGCAAGCAAGACAGGCTTTATCAGATATTTGTGCCCTTGGATTTAAACTGGAAAAGGGCACTCAGTGCCTCACAGCCTATTCAGTTCTGTCACATGGGTAGCTTTTTGGATTATTGATAGATGTCAAAGTAATTACTATATTGTTGGTGAGCCCATAGCAGACCGATCTCTAAATGGCAACACTTAAGCTCTGGAGCTATTTTTTTCATCTTAATTTCCTGTGTCTGTTTTGAAGAGGGGGAAGAAAAAAAGAAAAAACACTCCAAAAACCAGCACTGCCTAGTTTTAAATCACAGAGTTATTGGCAGTCAAGAATGGCATTCTGGGAGATGAAGATGTGTTTTCAGAAAAAAAATACTGTTAAGGAGAGCCTGTTATTTCCTGGTTTTGTCTTTAAATTGATGCATACTAGCATTCCATAAAGTGAATCTGCAAGGTCTTTTTCTTATGTATATAGTTATTGTTTTATTACATTATAAGTTATACACTTAAGTTGTTTCTGGAATAACAACATGTAAAATAACATTCTAGTTTTGAATATGGTTTAAATTTAGTTGATCCCTTCCTGGACAAGGGATGGGCTGCTTATAGACTCTTTCTGCCTTATTTTCCAGATTAATATGATGATACTATAGATATAAAACACAAAACAACAAAATCAGGTCTGAATTCTATCTGTCAATATTACCTTGAATCCTATATACTTTGAATAAATTACTGTTCATATTTACTATGAAAATGTAAATTTGAGACTATTATGTGAAGGTCTGTGTCTCTACTTATAGGACTGAAAAATAAGCTTCAAATGAAATCTGATATCTATTCTTACAAATGTATAGATTCTTTGGTGTGTTTTTTTTTTAGATCAATTTTCAATCCACATTATTAGAGAAAGATTAAAGTTTCTTCTACGTGTGTACCTGAACAGACAGTGGCAAACAAGATTGCTCATTACTACTAGGATACAGAAATGAGCATCAGACCTTGTGTGCTAATACTTCCCCATGTACAGCCATTCAGAGTTGTTCTTCTGTAGCCCTCATGTAGTAGAAACATACCTCCTCACTGCGTCTTTTCTCAAAGACTTGAACTTTAGAAACCACTGCCCACCTTCATCATTTTTCGGCGTTCCTACTATGTCTGTCCTTTTAACAAGAAGACTGCTATGGGTAACTTCAGTTAATTACTTTCTGAAATGTAGGAATAGCTACGGCTCTAYGTGATTACAGATATAATGATGAATTCCTGTGCTGGCCCGTTTTTATGGATTGTACAGTAGAAGAGAAATCTCCTCTATCAATAGCCTGATCTGTCTGTGGAAAAATGATGTGCAAAAGTAAAAAGGCAGACTAACTACTGTTCAGTTTTAATTGATCCACATTCAAAATTACCAACAGGAAGATCAAGACATCTGACAATTGTGGGATCCAACTCATGGGCCCAGAYTTCATCCTGCTTGTCTGTGCTGCCTGACCTACAAGTATAGTCTCATCAGGTCACTTCTGTGACCAGTGCACTATTTGGGCATTTTTAAAGGATGACTTACATCTTAATTATGAAGATTAATTATCTACTGGCCTGAATTTAGGCAAAATTAATCTGGGCTGTCACCTATAGCAATTGGTTAAAGGCTGAAGAGCCAGCTCATGTGCTTTTATTACAGTAACCTGCATAGATCTTAAGGTTTCATCTTCTTTAACACCTGATATTGCATCAGTTTGTGACGAGCACGGTAGCCTGATGTGAGTTTGCACAGGGTCGCCTTTGAGACTGGGTGATGAAAACTTACTGCTTTTCTCTGCCACTATATTAAAATGCTTATTTAGTTGTTAAACAGGTCTGTGAACATTTTATTTGCTCCCTTGGTAATCCGGTGAGTGTATAGATAGCACATTTGGTCCCAAAGAGCTGCATGTTGCAAATAAGCTATTAAGCGAGCCTCACTGTTATATATAGAAAAGTCAGACACACTGCAGCCACAGAGACTGTTAACATATATGATTCATAGCAGATTTGTCTGGGTCATATTTTGATAAGCTGAGGTATAATTTTTATTTTAGAGAATTACAGTATTGGCTGGTTCAAGTGTTTGATGCTTTTCATTAGCTTTTAATGCAGATGACTGAGAATGTACAATGAATGAATGAAGTTGTATACAGCTCTTAAAATAACAAGGAAACCCTTGTTAGCAGGATTCTGCAACTGCAGCCTATGAAGTAAAAAAAAAGAAATGGTTAATTATGAAAATTCAGATTACATTGTTCTTGCTCCATCTGCCTTTCATTGCTTTTGGAAGTTTGTTCTCCACAATTAATTGCTAATTGTTGTTTTCAGATACTTTGTAATACAGTGAAGGGAGTAGAGCCTGCCATGAAGAAGCATGTGTGCAAGCAGTCCTTAACAAAAGGAAATCAGGTTGCAGTTGTGGCTTATTCAGACTTGTTACTTGAGTCTGGGGAAGTTGTTTTATTCACTCTGTCTCAGAACCCTTCAGATCTGTAAAACAGTGTTCCTGCCATATTCGTACATTGGGAAAAAAAAGCAAATGTCCTTAGATGTAGCACCAATTAAGATCATCAGTGTGAACGTCCACGTTTAGCAACAAGACAGCATTTCACCCATGAAATGTACAGCATCATCTATTTGTTCCTATTGCAATGTTCTGACCACCCCCCTTTTTTTGACATCATCACTGTATTGTCAAGATAGCAGTAACAGTGCTGTCTTGTATCAGTACAAGGATATAAGAGTAAGGCATAAGGATAGGAAATAGGTAATGGGTATACATGTACATTAGAAAGGCAAAATTCCTGCTCTTACGTCAAGAACTTGATGCCATACCTCATTCTTATGCATGTACTATTTCACATTAACCACTGATTTTTGTACTGTACATAACACTGTACAGAACACTTCATTTGTCATGCAAACCTAAAACTTACAGTCTGCCCTTTGCTAGGGCACCCAGGTGAGACATGATTATGGTCATCTTGAGTGTGGGGGACAGGGACTGGCAAAGGCCAACCTCAGTTGGAGCTACCTGTCCTCTTCTAGGTCCATCACTGTTTGCAATCTGCTCACCAGGCCTCTGACCGCAAAAGAAGAATAAGGAAAACCAGCAGGTTTGGGGCAAAGAACTGTGACTTGCCCATTTTCCTGATATCTTGACATTTCCATTCTGATGTGTTCTCTTTGCCAGCAGCTGTCAGTGGTTTAGATTGTTGTCACCATTTCCCAAAGCATTGGCCAAGAAACCCTTTCTGGCAGCCCATGAAAGACCACATAACAAATTGCTTCCTGACACCAAGAGCCAGGGGAGAACATGTTCTTTCCACTCTGAACACCAGCCAGGGATCACGCATTGCAGAGAGCGGGACAGCTGCATGGGTCTGGCTTTCTGCTTGCAATAGGTGGATATCACCATCGTTGGTTTTGATGGGTTTCAGATAGGTTCAGTATGTAAGAACTACTGTCTTATCCCGACATACTCTGCGGAAAAAGTGATGATGATTTCAGAGTTGTTTGGCACTGAGCAGTGTCAAAAGAAAAGCAGGACTTTCTGACTTGATGTTGTCCTGTACCTTGCTGACTTTTCATATCAGAAGGGACCTATATTGCCCTATATTAATGCCCTAACAATGAGGCCTCTGCTGGAAATGTAGTTTTTCTAGGCTTGAGAAGAACCATGGGCAACACTCCTAGCATAAGAAGCTTACTTAGGTATGTGAAACTATATGGGATGAATATGAAACTCAGTGTTCAGCAGAACTGCCCATTTCTGTAAGTGTTCTCATTTACACTGGCGTTTTAAAATTATTTAAGTAAAAATTAAATAAAACAGTGTGATATTAAGCAGCCTGCAGACAAATTAGTCTTTCTGAATTAAAAATAACTTGAGAGTGATATATTCTTTCTCAGATAAATCCTATAAATTTATAGACATCGTTTTTGAGGAGGCTGGTTTTAGTCCATAATTTGTAGACCTTTACCTGAACAGTTAGAATTTTTCTGAGTAAAATTTAAAAAATCAGAGAAAGAAGTAGAAACTATTAGTTTCTTTAAGTATGTGTATTTTTTGCACCTGTTAAAATATTGCCTGGTTGCAACTGACAGATGTATCTGTGTTTATGCATTTTATTTTTGGCAAAATACAGGACCATTCTCTGTGACAAGTACTGCTGTTTTATTCACTGTACATCCAAAATATGGTACTAGCATAGACAAAGTCATATGTTGAGAGAGTGAATTTAATCCATGCTAAACGTGTAATAACATAAATGGAATAAATTTCAAATGTGTGTGGTAATTGCCAGCAGTGTTCCCCTGGGCCTGTGGTAGCATTTCTGTTGATGCCATATTAGTTCCTTTTGGGTATTGTATATCCATGGAAACATAGTACCTTTAGAGTGTAATTTAGGAGGAAAAAAAAAGATTGGATGCAACAGTGAAAAATTAGGCTTCCTTATCAGCAGAAGCAGGCATGTTTCTGATTTTTTCCAATGATTTTCTTTAATAAGGTTGCCAGCATCTCCGCTGTAGYACTTATGTAGATGATGATACACTTGCCAAAATAAGTAAGCTTATTATGAACTTAAACTTATTTAAACTTGTAAATGCAATTGAAAATCATTAGCAAGTCTAAATTACTATTTTAAATTACTATTTTAACAATTTATGGGATTAATCATGTGACACCTATCAGTAGATCCAAAGTTAGTAGCCACAGAAATGAGAAATAGCTTAATATTTTTAAATGTATGTATCCAGAATTGTCTAGGTCGTTGGAAGGTGCCTTGTGTCCAGTTAGTCACTTGTGATGATGGTGGAACAGACTTTGTTCCTCTTCTCTCAAAAAGACTAGGAGACCTGCGATTTATATTTCTGCTTTGGTTGTAAAAAGAACAGCTGAGGACCATAAAGAGAGAGGTTCATATATCAGCTTTCATTGTCATATTCATATTAATACACAGTGATTTAATGATAAATTTGTAGATGCATTTTAATTGGATCCAAGATTTAACTTTGGTATGCTGGATCTCTCTCAGTATAACTGAGAAAAATATATATTTGCAGTATGCCTCAGGCATTTTCTGTCTGTGAAATGACAGCAGAGGGTTTCTGCTTACCAAAGAGAAGAAATCAGCATAGCCAAATGTGTGTGTATTCCTGCTGTGATGTGTTCCCATTACAGAAGCATGCTAGTACTTGAACAGAGAGCGCCATAAATAACAGAATAACAGTCCCTTCYCTTTTCTTGTATGTGCATATTTAAATTTAAAAAGAGCGTCTGCTTCTCAGAGGACAGCTCCTCTAGAAGAATTTGTTACAGTTGGGGAGAATAAAACAAAGATGCCCTGAATAAATGCAATGCTACACTAGTAACAGGACTGCCAGTTCTTCCCTGATTAAGAAGTTTTCTCGTGTATCAGGAGAATGAAATCAGAGAGACAATGTGTAATAGTGCCATCTGGTGACCTTCTTTCAGAACATGGAGTAAAAATATGTGATTCACCATAAGCATTTAATTTAGAAACACAAAATGCTTTTAAACCTTGTACTTAATGTCTAAGATCCAAACTTCCTCTAAGTTTAGGGATATTAAAACAGAATATCGTTTCAGCCTGTTAGTGATAACAACTTTGGGTGTGCTGTTACAGTGCCAATATAAAACTCTCGAGGTGCTTTGTTCTCTGAAGATTCTGAGTTTGAAAAATAGATAGGACAATCTTTACGTATCCCAAAAGACATATACCACTTCCCACTTCAGATAAGAATTGCAGTACCCAGACTGTTTGGGGATGAAATTAGAACCCCGCTGTTTATCAAAATGCGGTGTCTCCAGCAGGTGGGATGACACCTCTGTAAGGTGCARCGTTGACAGCTCACTCGCGTTGACCGGAGCTGCTCTCATCACGGGGCGAGAGCCCCAGGAGCAGCAGGTTCCCAGCACTGCCGAAAGCCGCGCTGTGCCGAGGCCCAGCACTCACCTGGCACTCCGTCACCTGCCCAGTCCTGAGCTGGTGGGGATTATGCTCCTGCTCAGCTTCTCACCTGTGAAGGGCAGCAATAAAATACAAATACAGGTTCCTAAGTTGGAAGGAGAAGGGTTTGAAAGTCTGTCTTTGTGGCCAGTCTGGGTGTTCAAATGAAAAACCAGACACCTGATAATCGTCTCAACCACTGTTGAGATAATTAAAGATCTTAAGCATGAGGGTCCATTGCTGGCTCCTGTTCAGCTTGTCCACCAGGACCCCCAGGTCCCTCTCTGCAGAGCTGCCAGGTGCAGGGCTTGACACTTGCCTTTGCTGAACTTCAGGAGGCGCCTCTCTGCCCATTTCTCTGAGAAATGTGCATTTAGATGCACAAACATTTGGTATGCTCTTCTAGACATGAACAGAGCTTACTCTGCGTGCAGCAGTTCAAATGAATCTCTGTAAGAACCAGAGCCAGTCCTACAGATGGGTGCAGATGGACTGCATCTTCAGGCACTCACAAATATCCTGTGCCTTGCTCTGTTTGAACTGCTCCAACCATTTCCATTTTACATACTCCAGTGATGCTTTCCTTTAAAATATGGTACTCATTTTTTTACAAATCTTACAACTCATCTTCCATCTTGCACCAGGGCTATCTTAGATGATGAATACCAGTAAGACTATAAACTATTTTCAAAGTATTAATTTTGGAAACACAGTATTGATCCACAACTAAAACCCAGTGTGATACCACCTTGGACATCTGGAATGGTAAAAAGGCAATTTTTTTCTATGGGCCAGTTCAAGAATTCATCCTCTTTTCTGAGGTTGCAAAATATCAGTATGTTAGATCATTACTGGAGACTTTGGATCTGATCATTAATTTTCTGTGAGCTATCTGAGATCACCATTAATTTTATACAGACCCTCTTTCTGTTGGTAGGGACTGGTTAAAGAACTGTCTTTTTTTTTTTTCATTCATCAAGTGGAAAGAATGTTGGAAATGAAATTACACTAAGCCACATGTACAGTGCTTRAATCAAGGTAGCTTGTTGTGTATCAGCCAAAATTCTTCTTAGTAATTTCAAAGAATCCATTTTTTTCCATAAATCCAGCCTTTTCCATAAAAATAGGTAATGTGTGTTTGCTTGCTCTGTATTATGTCTTATAGGTGCACTTGTCCAAGATGAATGTTTTAGATTTTGCAGATGAAATTCACTCTAATGTATTTCAGCTTGAATAACTGTTCAGAAAGAGAAACCTTGTTCTGTGCAGTGCTAGGTGTGAGGTAATTACATATGGAGTTGCTTTAACATTGTTCTTCAGAAGTCCCAGACACCTATTTAGGATACCTTAGTGAAAACACAAAAAAATGAGCATATAGAGAGGAAGTGAAAGAGCCCATTTACTGATGTCCTTGAAGAGTCTGATGTAAGGCAAAAGAGAACAAAGTCTCCCGGTGCAGGTGGAATGAGAGCGAGTGGGGAGTGGGGCATTTCTGTTACGACTTCAGAACAAAAGTGCATCACTTCCTCCCAGCACAGTGGAGCAGGTCCTTCAGCCCAGTTTGGCAGCTGTGCCCGGAGCAGCCCCACAGCTTGGCTGGCGGACTCTGGAGGAGCTTGCAGCAGTGCAGGGCTGCCAGAAGCAATTCAGTCTGGGAAAGCAGCAAGCAAGGTGTCCTTATGGAGGAGTCCTCTGGACAGTGGGTGTACATTATAGAAACCTTTAAGTCTCTCTGATTTGAGTTGGTGCATAACCTTGGTGTGAAGTGTCCCTAAGTTTATGATGATAGGAGAGTAACTGGGGGGGGGGAAAGCTTTTACATTTGATTATTTAAATCATTAGATATAATCCATATTGTACTATTAGGCACATACGTCTACAACCAGGCAATCTAATACTGACATTTTTGAAATTTTCCATCAAAACGAACTGTTCAATTGCTTTAAATTACTGTTATGAGCCAGCAACACTAATTTTTCACAATGGAAGCCAAATATCTGCTCTATGAGCACCCTCAAAAGTGTTAGCGAGGAATATCTGAATGGATCTGTTCATCAGAGGAGTGATGTCTCATTGAGAACTAGGACATCCGAGCAATTCTCAGAGTGATGCTGAAACCCATCTTTTTTAGCTCCTCTTTGTTCACTAGTCCAGCAAGACTCTTTACATACGGCAGCACAAGAAGTCTTCAAGAAAATGACTAAGGTTACTGATATGGGATTGAACTCTGACAGGAAGCCTTTAGCTAGCCTATATCTGGCAACCATGATGACTATGTAGGATATGGCCTTCTCCCTAATGCATGGCAGGTATTATGATAGCATGGCTGTAAAGCCTTAGAGCAGACTGAATTTCAGTTATTTCAAGAAGTTGGTGTATGCCTTCAGTATCCAACTCACAGACTCACAAACATTTCCATTCCCTAGCAGAAAGCATGTTGGTACATCAGCAGGAGTAGAAATGGATAAAATAACTGAATTGTAAAAATTCTAAATGAGATACTGCCAAATGCATTGTAAATAATCCAAAGAGGAGGGAGAGGGAGTAGAAAAATTAGCTGGCAGACAGTATAGCAGCACACCTTTCTATCTACTATGCATTGATGATAGAAGAATGTCCTAAATCTTTATAAAAATAGGAGCTACGAATTAAAGGAGGGAAAAGTTAAACAGGATGAATTGCTACCATCAAGCAAAAAGGGCTATTTGCAGCTTTTAATGCATTGCATAGAAATAGGAAGAAACAGGTCCTGTGGGCTGTGGCTTAACTGAAATGGATATATACAACAGTCTACTTATTTCAGGTTTTTCTACTCTTTGCTTTGTGCCCAGCTACTAAACATAGAAGTATTTATAATAAATCCTCTTAAGATACACCAATGCTTGCATTTGCTCAGGAATCACAGCATGCTCTCTCACCGTGAGGACTTGGTGCAGAGGACTGTGGAAGCTCTGGTTTGCTACATGGCTGTTGCTCCAATTATACAGGGCACTGTAGTGGCTTTAGTTATGTGCAGGAGCCGCTATGGCATTGCAGTAACCTCTGCGTTCAGTAATCGAGGGTCAGTTTCTAAAGCAGTTGTCTCAATCAAGTATGGTTGGATTTGCATTGTTCTTGTGAGGAGATTTATCTGTGTAGGAGTCCTCACTGAATGGCAATTAACCAGGCATGCTGCATAAATTTTGGTGGCACTAAGTAGAAGCGTGTGGGGTTGTTATTCAACGACAGCAGCAGGCACTTGCCTGTTCCACCATTTGCTGTCGTAATACGGCCTGCAAAGCAAGGACACCTTGTGATGAGGCATACTTGCTGTATGATGAGACCAGTCCCTTCCACTTCTGCTGCTTATACAGCCAAAGCTGATTGCTTCATGCTGACAGAAAAGGGAGAGTCATACAATTAAAGTGAATCATTCTTGCCCATAAGCACTGTGTGTCCGAGGATGCTTTGGCATTTTGTCTTTGTGTCTCACTGTAAGACACATGTAAAGGACAATGGCAATGGTGAGCTAAGACTAAATAATACAAAAATATTTGGGGAAAATGCAGTCTTGGAGAAAACTTAAATATTGCTGTGCTATATGTTTATTTCTTCTTTCATGGAAGCATTCAGACTATCTTTGAAGAACGTTCTTATAAATCTGACTATTTGATAGTCCTCTGAGTGGAGGATAATCTTTCTTTCCTCTCATGGGCAGAAAGTGGTCTTTGATCCTGTATACAGACAGATGATAAGAAACCAGAGAAATTCAAAGCAATACTAGAAAACTTTCCATTTGTGACCCTATCAGTCCCTCCTAGACTTTAATCTCCTTAGGTTCTTATAGGAGGCTATTAAGACCTGTATATGATAGCTCGAGCACAGAATGAAGAGAAATACAATAGCAAAGCTGATTTTGATTTTAAAGGTCTATACGGAATCCTCCTCTCTGGGTACAAGAAAGCAGTTTTCCACAGAGAATATATTTGAATCCTGAAATCCAGAGTGAATAAACAACCAAGGCATGGAGCCCCTGCACTTCCTCAGAATAGTATTCTGCAGTACACAAGGTAATAAATGAAGCAAGGCTTCTTCCACATATTAACAAAATAAAAGGTTTCTCAGGATGCCAGTTTATGCTCGGAAGCTTGGAGGGTTAGGGTTTGCAGGAGCTGACCTGAAGAACAGGTCGGTAAGGCTGAGTGTTTGGAGAAACAAGGCCAGACAAGGGGCTGGAACCTCCGAGCTTAAGTGAGCAATACTGCAAAATTGTTGTGGAAACAACCCAGACAAATTATATTCTATACCTCCTTTTGAACAAGGAAGAAATAGATTAAACCTATTTCTGATTCAGAGAGACTTTTCTGAGCAACAGCTTTTACCTAGGGCGATGTAGTTCTACAGTGCCTTTGCTCAGAGCTCTGTCTGGGGACTCGAGCTAGCCCCAGATGTTCTTCCACATCCTCACATTAATCCTCACATCATCTTATTCTGTGCAGAAATGGTGAAATAACAGTGAAGAAAGGTAGTTTTAAATAAGCTAGCCACCAGCTTTAATGCTTCTTCTGTCACATTAAAAGCTTAGAAAGCTTAGTTTTAAGTGAGTATCTGCATGACAGCTAGAATTTTAGATCTGAATTGTTTTATTAACCAGCAGGTATCCATATACCTCCTGGATTCCTGCTCATTAGCAGAATATTTCAGTGCTCTGAAGAAAGAGAAAATCACATTTCACAGAATGTTCAATTCTGAGCAGGTCAGCAGGTCCTGCTGATTCAAATTAAAGCTGTCTTTTAACAGACATGGCCATGCCTTTCGGTAGAAACACCATTTCTTCCAGCCTTCCAGCAGGAAGACAATAAAGGCAAGGAAAGCAGAAATACCTGATTCAGTATCATTTTATTCTTTTCCTACTTTAGCCAGTGTTTTTGATCTTACATGGACTTTGCATTCAGCAGTGCTCTTATGTAAACTGTTATACCCCATTCAGTTGAATGGAGCTAGGTTGCACAACTTACAGCTGCATTTTCAGGCAGTCTGAATACTCAGAATGACAGTGTTGTGTCAGTTTAGCTTGAAATGAAATTGTTGCCATCATAAGGAGTAGTTATTGGCTTTTAAATGAAAGTCTAGTTTTGACAGAACTGTTTAAAGGCAAGGGTGATTCTTTGACGAAATCCACTAGCTGTTGAAATAATCCTGAGTTTCTCAGTAGAAACAGTGACATTTTTAATTATTGCATTACTTCATTACAGTTGAAATCCTCAGTGTTTCTCATCTCATTTGGGTACTGTATTGATTTTTATTATCATATATTCTGAGCTATCAGTCAACAAGAGCATTTGTGATTCCTTTATATTCGTGGATTGATGTTTCTGACAACTCTAATATCATTCGGTCATTCTTAGTAAAGTGACATGAGCCAAGAGTCAGTTGTTGAATGACAGTGAGTGTTGTTAGCAGAGTTATGTAGGTAGAGATGGCTGCATCCTACCAGATTGGATTTAGGTGCCTACGTCTCAAATTTTGGTGATTTTGAAAATGTTTGCTCAGTTGCCATCTAATCTTGGAAGGACCTAACACCAATTCTGTTAAACTGTGGATCTACATGTGTGTGTAACTGCTTTGTGTTGACATTGAGCTAGTTGCTCAGCTGTTGAACATACATCAGCCTGGACGTGATGCAGAAATTCAGCATTCCTCTGATGTAGTGCCTTAGGCATCTCCATGTGGGAGGTACTTGTGGGACAGCCAACACACACGCCGCAGGACTGGGCTCCTCACAAAATGAAATACTGTAGAGATTTCCAAGATCTGGCTGGGTGCAGCCCTGAGCACCCTGGTCTGAATTCAGTGTCAATCTTTCTCTGAGCAGGAGCTCRGACTAGAGACCTTGCTAGGTCTCTTCCAGCCTGAATGGCTCTGTGATTTAGTAGCAACTTCGCAATTCAGCTTCCTCAGCAAGGAAGTTGGAGATCTAACTTCAGTTCAACCTATGTGAGATCAAAACAGTCTTGCCTCCTGGGAGACTATTGCAACCATTAGGCTGTAGGCTCTGCTTCTTCTGGGGAAGCTTTGCCTTTGTTTGCCAGCCCAGGGATGGCGCAAGGGGCAGTGTGACTCTGGACTAACAGCCGGGACCCCCCTGCCTCTTGAAGGGGGCCCAAAATGACAGATTTTTATGGGCTTTAAAAAAAAAAATTAAATGCTTCTTTTTCTTGGAATTGATTTGCTCTGCTTCTGGGCAGGCAAGAGTCAGAGAGGGGCAGAACCAGTGACATAAACAGAAGTCCAAGGGGCTGCAAGCATGGTTTTCCTGGGACCTTCAACAGCAGTGGTGGTCATATGGTGGCTCTAAGCCACATGACACTTTGAAGTGGCTTGCCAGACCACTGCGTGGGAACTTTTACACTGAGGTGTTGTGTGAAAACTGGGCAGCAGCAGTATAAGTTGCATTTTAAAAGCAACGAGTGATCCCCACTTGGTTATCTCAGAGGATGTGCTGACTTTCAGGAGCAAGCTGTGAGCTGGTGCATCCAAGCAACCAGGAGTACCTGCCTCCCACCCAGAGTGAGGTACTGAGCCCAGACCCCTCTATGGCCTATCTCCAACCTCACTACCTCCTATGATCTGTTTCGGGCAGGTCCCTCCTCAATGTCCCAGGCTGAGAGGGATCCCATTTTGAGGCACTTGTTTCATGCACTAAAAGTGAAGCCTAAGAGTCTCATGTAAGAATTCAACTCCAGGTTTAGGTACAAACAATTTATTCAGTCAGCCCTGAAGACTTTTGCTGGAGTTATCCCCAAATCTTTCTGCGGATCTATGCACTCTCTATTGTATCTCTGCTCAGCATATATTGGAATACAACTTCTCTGCTATGCAAACAAAGTCTTGCTAAACAAGAAGTATTGATGTGATGGCAAGGACAGAGGTAGAAATAGGAGTTACTGAGGGTAACATTACTTTCTAATTGCTTCCTGGGGCTGAAGAGCCTGCAGAAGAGCCAAATTAACACTTTTTTTCTTATTCGTTGTTAGTTTCAAATAGCTCACAATGCTATTTTCTGCTAAACAGCTGCTGGGAAATTAGTTCAATGCAGGTTATTTGGGATTAATATTCCTGTTCCAAGATAAGAACAAGATGACATGTTTAACTTCAGAAGTTCTTGTCTCACTGCTGGGCTTTTTTTGTAACTGAGGATTTTCCAAGCTACCAGCAGAATTACCTGCATATCTATGAGTAATTTCTGTATGTCCAAACTATAAGCAGAATTATTTGTGAGAGAGGGGAAAACCTGTGCTTATTGTTTATTATTATAATCTATCTGTTTTATATTGTGTTTATTTTATTAACTTAGTCTTTAAGTTGCCACCTGTAATTCAGTAGCTCAAAATTGCAAATGCAAAAGGTTTTCGGTTATTTAATCTTAATTTTATCTACAGCAAGTTGCAGGTGTAAAGTAAAATGATTGCTCTTGCAAGATAAAATCATTTTGCAATATTAAGTAATAGAGAATGCTTCGTGTGCATTCAGTGACTGTAACAGTTTTATACAAGTAATGAATTTGGCCCTGCTATTGAAGCACTTGCCATAAAATAGTCTTCTCTTAATAAGATTACAATCGATTATACTAGACAACAGGCTGCAGCAACACAACTCATTAGAGCTTGATTTATTCTTTTATAAACAACATTCTTAATGAAGTATTTTAATATCATTAGAGAAAACTGTTTCTAAATGAGTCAACTGCCCACATTGTGCAAGCTATTTAATTTTTGAAAATGAATTTATGATTTTTTAGATTAAGTGTTCTTTGGGCCCTGTTTACCAAGGGGATTAGCTTAAAAAGAATTAAAATTTATAAGATGACTTAAAAATGAGAATACAGCAGACCGGTAATAATCCACATATTGCTAATCCACACAAAAATTGGCAGTATCTTTCCTCGTCTCAGGAAAGACTTAATAGCAGATTCCTGTAGCCAGGATTCATAAGCCATTATTTTTTACAATGCCCGTTATGCACAGTTAGTGCTTTCTGAGATGTTATCATGAATAATTAACATTCTGCTGCAGTTGTCAAGTGGGCAAAGAACATTTCGAAATGCTTTATTCCTCTGACTGCATGCTTTTAACTTACCTAGCAGTGATGTCAAGCAAATAATCTCTCTGCAGCTGCTCAAGTCACCTTGGCAAAGGAAGTGGTACCGTCCCAAAAGGATGGGGCTGCCTGAGCAGCTCCTTGTGCCAGCAATCTCCCCAGGACCCCAGTGCACCTGCAGGATGAAGCTGACTGCCATTCCCTGTGGAGCTCCATTAGCGGCTCTGCTGGTGCATGGATTCACTTTTTCTTCCAGAAATGTGATGTGCTGCTTTTGCCAACAAGCCGGAATAATTTTTGAGTATCTACATGAGAGGATTTCTCTCCTTTCTGCTCACTTTGTATGACTTTTTAGCACCCAGGCTAAGGGTTCATGCTGAGGATTACTTGAAGCCTTAGGCTTCAAAGCCAAATAGTGGTGCCATTCATGTAAAAACACAGGACTGGAAATGATTTCCTATGTCACTAAGTTGGGCCTGCACAGTGGCAGGTAGTGCTTAGATGTGATCATATTTTTAACTCAACTCATGCTTTCCTACATTCAGATTTATCAACATGCAACTGTTTTCATTAATGCAATTTATATCCCTTTTGTGAAATAACACTAATGAAAAATTTGTTCCAGTGATGCAGCCTCTAATGGTTTTTGTGGAAAAATAGTTATAAGAGGCTGCTACAGATGTTCTGAGTCAGCAAAATAGCTCCTTGCCCTATCCCATGGAAAGCCCTAGAGGAAGGGAGCAGGCATGATCAGAAAGCTGCTAGTGGCTAAATGGTGCCACACAACTAAATATGGTTGTACCTGAAGCCCATTGTAAAATTCAGGAAATGTAAACTTGAAATCTCTTTCCCCCAGTTCTTGAAGAAGAAGAGAAGATACCCTAAGTCATTATTTTTGTAAAGAAATTTCCATGGGCCTAGATTTCAGCCTTGGGATTTTAATTCCTTCCTTCCCCTTTTTCCAGAGACAGAAATACTCAGTATTATGAAGAGGCTCTCCTGTCTTTTTCCAACTCTAGTAGCTTTGGTACATGGCTTGTTGGATTTCTGAAAGGTGAGAATCAAGGTCACTGTTTTTTCAAGGTCCATGTCTCTGTCTCAGCTAAAATTTTCTTTAATTTAGCATATCACCATGTCACATTATCACATAGCAAAACTAACTTTGGCAGAAGAATCAGGTCAGAAACCATGGAAGAAGTAAATTGATTATGCCTCTTTCCCAAGGTGATACATGTAAATTATAAAAGATATAGCTGCTATTCTTGCTTAAAGTAATTTTCAACCAAAGAATAAAAAGAAATGAGTAATCTTTTGAAATTACTCCACAGGAATGTTTCAAATCATCATTTTACTGTGAACAAATGAGTAGATTCCAGCATCAGAGAACCTATTGCATTAGCAAGTGGCTTCCTTTACTGAAAAACAAGCCAAATGAATTGGAAGAAAAGGGACAAGCATTGATCCACAGTGAAGCCTTGCATCACCTAACCTCAGAAATTCAGGGGCTGAACTTTTGCTCCTTTGGGGAGGGAGGAGAGGGGCAAAGAGAGAAAAAAAGGAAAATTTTAGTCATAGTTAAAGGTTTTTCCGTTAAAACTTCACCTAATTTCTTTCTGAGAGATAAAACCTAAGAAAACTGTCTCTGAAGACCCGGACTGGGGCAAACAGCAGAGAAAAACATATAGCCAATGAAGAAAGGAATTTTCTCTTCTGTAATTTAATATTGCATGCTCAGTTCTTCCCAAGGCTACATCTGCTCGAACTTTCACTGATGCCATTTCTAAAGGTTTAAAATTCTCCCTTCTCAGAAGCTTGACGGGAAATTGAATGAGGTTTTGGGGGAGATAGGAAGGTTTTTAAATCAGTTTCCTGGCCTGCCGACATCTTAAATCTTATGTACCCTTGGATTAGAGTACATAAAGGACTGTGGAGGAGTTTAAGATGTCTGAGCCCAGGGCAAAGTTACAAAGTACAATGGGTTTAAGGTGTCCTTAGTCACCCAGACTCCTTAAGGAACCCGCATTATAAGTTTTAAGTGTCATTTGGTTTCCACAGCTTGATGCTTGCCAGACCGCAGCGGTATGTCTCAGAGTGGTGTATTGAAAGCAACTTTTGCTTTGAAATGGCAAATCCAGGCTTTTGGGGGGTTGTGAGTTTTTTCTTTGTTTAATGAAGAGGGTGTTGGAAAAATTATAACTTTTTTTTTTAATCCTGTTTTAAGATACAGTTTGACCCAGATCTAAGCACCGTATGTTCATGGGGAGGTCCTTAAATGCTTCAGCATTACTGGATTTTTTTTTTTTTACAAAATTAGAATTAACTAAGATTAACTCATTTGGACAAAGTGGGATTTTTGGGGAGGTTTTGTTACCTCTTTTCAAAACCATGGACAGCAGCTATGTGTGGGAAGGGGGGGAAGAGGTGCGGTTACATCAGACTTCTGGGAAGGGTTTTTGGGGGACTTTGGGGGACTTTAGGGAAGGATTACCTAAATATTCTCATGTGCAAATACAGGTATTCAAGGCAGCATCCTTCCTGTTGTTAAAATGAAATGTTTTATTTTTGATTTGTATTTGAGGTAATTATTTTACTTCAGTATAGTCATTTTGCATCCAAACCAATAGCTGCATAAAGTATTACAGGCACTAAATCCCTTTGTAAAATCCAAATTAAATAGTAGCAAATTAAATCAATGGCTTTAGATGAAAACATTAAAGTAATATTTATTCTGACTTTCTGCCTTATCACAACTTTTAGTTCTGCCTCCTGGAATTTTTTCACAGAGTGTATAAAATGGATTTATTATGTGAACGCAAGAATTCAGTACTATTTTGTCAAACTATAATTTTTAAATCAAGCAGATTTCTCTTATAATTTCCCATGTGATTTTGTAATATTTCATTAATATAGCTAAGTATTTTAAGGGGCATAGGCTCTGATAAATTAAATAGTCTCTTATATTTACATATTTGACTCAATCAGCCACATGATTTCCAGGGGAACTAATGCTGGGAACTTGGGAGTATTTTGCTCTTAGTTCTGTTTTAAGTGTTATTATAGCACAGTACAGTGGATCTCTTACAAAGGCTAGGAGGGAGGATTCAAAAGGCAGTGATTTAAAAATAATCCTTTCTTCAGTCCTTGAAGGTAATTGCTATATCCCATGGCTTAAGCATGAAATACTCCATCTGGGAACAACTAGAAAAAGTAAGAATTTTATATGGCGATTAAGTAGGATACAAGCTTGAATTAGTGGGGATTGTCACTTCAGATGCAGTTCTAGTTCACTTCTAATAATTCTGAATGTAGTGAAAACATGCTTCAGGGCAGAGGTGTTTGCTTCAAAAAATTTTATTTAGTGTATACAGAGAAGGCAATAATATGAACCTTCTTGCTATTCCATCCTGAAAATAAATAGCTTTCCCAAAGTAAATATGTATGTGCCATTGAAGTGCAAAAATTTGCTCATTTTCTTTAGCTGAGATTTATTTTTGTAGTTTTTGGAGGTTCTTTTGTGTAAAAACTTCCAAAGCATCCCTTCTGCCCAAAGTTCCTTCTTGGGGAACTCTTTAGCCCAGATATTTGACCATCTCTGCCCAGAATAATACCACTTTTTAAATGGAGAGCAGATGATGACATCCTGTTCTGCAGTGACTTAGCAGAAATCTATCAACAAATACTGACGGGGTGGATCAGCAGAAAAGTGTTGTCACCTATTGAACCCTAGTGGTTAGAAGGCAATCCAGAAAAAATTGCAGATTTTGCTTGCTAAAATAAAATGACTAAATATATTAAAATAAAACAAATTCTACTTCCTTATGAAGTGGAATATTTTCAGGATGCATGCCTCTCTCGGTGTGTGTGTGTGTATGTATGTGTTTGTTGAATTTACTGCCATAAAGGTCATTGGTCTCCATTTTATAATGGAGAATTTGGCTAGGTTTACATAATCATTGAATGGATGTGATGTTCTTTTGAAAATCTTATAAAAATTAGAAAGTCCTTTGAGATTTTCATCAGGGTATGCTGCAAATACTCACTGGAAAACCTAACCATATGGCTCTGGGATGGACTACCTGTGTCTTGTTGCCTGCAATCACATTATCCTGTCCTTCAAATAAACTGGTCAAAACAGGATAAAAGGATGTAGAAGTTTTGGGGTCAAAACTGGTACTCAGAATTTCGCCATTGCCATATATGAAGATCCTTCTCATTTCTAGCCTAATTTTTTCCACGGTCAGTTTATATCTGTTTAAAAATGCCTTTGTGTCCCCCCTCTGCCATTTTCCTACATAGATGAGTAAAGCTCTGTAGTCTCCTCTCATCTCTGCTACTCCTGTATGTCCTTTGCAGCACCTGTGCTAGTCGAACATGTCCTTCCCCTCGCATGTCACCAGAGCTGCCCACCATCTTGCAGATGAGCCTCTGACAGTGCCTTTTGAAGTAATTCCAATCTCTATTGGAAATACTTCTGTTGACACATCCTAGCATTTGGCTTTTCCACGGTCAAATCCTGTAGGCAGCTAATCATCACCCCATGCCAGAAAATGACCTTTCTCCTTTCCCTTGTTTCTTACTGATGAGCTCCATGCTGATAGAAGAAATTGCAGAACAATAATGTTGTTACTTAATTGTGTTTCTCTAGCTTTGGCCAATTCCAGGTAATGGAGGTAATGGGACGTTTTTTGTAAAACACTTCTATATGAGGGCATAATTGTAGATATCCGTGCCAAATATGGATGCCGCTACTTATCGAACAATGTAGTATCAGTGATTCTTACTGTTCTGTTATCGTAAGTGACCTCTGAAAGTAGATGGATGTTCTTGTTTTAACAGCAAGCTGACAAAAGCAATGAAGTTCATCCATAGACCAGAAACTCATTAGAAATCATGTTAAAGAGTTCTGAGGCTACATGAATTCCATTATCATTTTCTTAAACTGGAGCAATTGAAACAATGCTTTAATAGAACAAGAATACTGAGATCACAGATGTGAATAGCTATCATGTTTGACTTCATTAGTACTGAAGGGAGTAAAAAGGCTTAGAAAGTGAGGCAGGGACAGCATGCATAGAATTGCGGCTTTCTGTCACTGCGGCTTTCTGGTTGTCTTAGGGGCAAACAGCATGCACAGGATGGTAGAATTTTTTCCAGAATTTTTCTCTCATAGGCTGTTGATGCTGATGTATATTTCTCACCAACATGTACTTTTTGTAAGAGTATACATGCGGTCCTACAAAATACTTCAAAAGCTTTAAAAATGAAAAAGGGTTAACTTCTCATCTGTTAGCTCCCTCTCTCCTTTTTTTAAATCAAAAAAGAATTCAAGAGAAAAATAGTAACACCTAATTATGTCTCTTTTAAGGTGACATTCAGTTTCTTTCTTTGACCTTTTTAGGTCCAAGGGAGAACATCTACACTGTTTTCATCAAACAAGAACAGACTGCAGTCAGGGAGTGCTGATATCCTAGCTGCCTTATCTCATAATGTCTACAACCTTTATGAAAAAATGGGTCTATACAAGAACTGCCTATGCATAGATTATGATATTTGTTTTTAATTAGTAGAGGTGCCTTAAAGCAATGCATTCTAAGATATGGAAGTCTTATTTTATTTTTTTTAGAAGTTAGGTGATATCACACAATTTCAGTGATCACCACAATGTTAATGTCAGGAAAAACTGTGGTAGCTGAGGTAAACCAAGGTATTTATTGTGACGTGATTTCACGGATTATCATTAATTGCATAAGCAACAAAGACCAAAAATTCTAATGGAACACGTATGCTATATTTGAGATTTATAAATCTTAAAAATGCTACGTTGGATCTCTTAAGCTACTAAATCTCAGAACCCCTTGTAGTGGCTTGTCAGCAGGAATTAATTTGGAATTTATTTTAGTTTGATTCCAACACTTCAGATGCAATTCAGCTATCAAGTTCTACATGCAAAGGACAGGATCTTGCTCTTGCACTTGATTCTGAGAAGAGTACTAAGCAATATTGGCTGTAGGAGTGGGTCCTTGTTGCAATCAGTGGATATTGTACCTTTGTTTCCAGAGAGAACAAGTTCATACCTTCATTTTGGGTAGAAAGGCTTGCTCAATTCTTGATAGATGTTCTTATTATCCAAGTAACAATGTTATGGCTGAGGGCAGAACAATAAAGTGTAGTTGCTAAGGGCTCTCATTTAAACACCATAAAGTGCCTGGTCTGGGTGACTGCCAGAGCCTTGCTGAGACAATCACCATCTGGATCAGTGCAACCAAGGACATCAGAAAAGTGTTTTCAGAGAAAAGATCCAGTTCATTAATGTTTCGTATTTGCTCTGTTCAGAAAATTTTAGCCTGCTAGAGTATAAACTAAAAAGTTTATCAGATATAGTAGTAGAACCCTACAGAATATAAAAGCAAAGCTTTAAACATTTATTTCACACTAATGGAAAATTCTCATACTATAAATTTTACTCTGATGGACTGGTTAGGTTGCTGTGGATAACAGCTTAACCTGTTGGTACATGCTTATTGGCAGGCAGACTGTCAACACAATATTGAAAGAGGAAGTATTATTTTGTAAATTTCATCGCATCAACAGCAACTATTTCTGTTATGTAAGGTTTAGGGTTAGACTGAGACATGCTTTGAATCTCATATTTGGATTTATATATGCATTCCTCTAACAAAAAGCATCTGCTAAAAAGATTAGCTCTTCAAATATTTGTTTTAATCTTATCTACCCAAAGCGTTGTCCAAGATGCATGGGATTTCAGCAGAAGCAGATGGAGATAGAAATATCAGATGACAAGGGAGGTGAAGGTACTGTATGATTGAGCCAAATATTTAGACCATTCATTGAATTTTCCATATGTGACTGTCAAAGCACTTCACAAAAAAGTCAGTATCATTATCTTAATTTTGCAGATGGGAAAACAAAACAGAAATACAGTACATCAAAGGAGCTGCCAAGAATACATCTTAATCTTTGGACTCTTTGGTCAGAGCCATTTCTCCTGGCTGATGTTACCTTACAGACTGTTTGATCTGAGTAAATACTGCATGTTTATAGGATTTTAAAACTCTGTAGTTTGTCCTCAATTCTGTAGTGCAGCCTTCTCTCAAAGGAAGATCATCAAGGAAAAGATAAACAAACATCTTGACAGGTTGCTCTTCCTCCTTTCATATTCTGTGTGGCTAATCTAAAAAGCCATGATATTCACTAAGGACCTGCTTCACAAAGGCTCTTAAGCACACATTTTACTACAATCAAAATATACTTGATCAGATTTTAAATTGTAAAATAAATAGACTTTGAAGTTTGGAGCTTCAGGACAAATGCAAGCATTCTGATACCTGCAGGACGTGTGCAGAGCGAAAGGAATATGCATGTTAGAAGCAGAAAGTGGATTTGTTCTTAGCTTCAACTTACATTGTCAGTATTTCCTCAGTCTTACTGTTTTACTGTTTTATACTGGCTACAAGAAAAGAAGTGCTGTTAAGTGTCTTTTTACTCTTTCCTCCCCCACCTCTGCTAGGTCATCTGAGTCTTTTCTGTCTTAATAAATTAAACTCTCAATAAAGCTAAGATCCTTATACTCCAGGTCACCATTATCCTTGCAAGGACTAGAACCAGTGGCTTGAAAACATTTTTAAACCTGCCATTTATTGTCAAATAAGAGTTTAGATCAGCTCCAGTCTTACAGGATTGTAAACATTTCTACCCAAAGTAATGGTCATCCTTCGATCAATTACTTTCCTCCTTTTTTAGTCTAAAGAATTCAAGAAACTGAGGTACAAATTCTATATAGGTGCTGGTTCAGCCACTTTCAAACTGAAACATGGGAGTTTTAAATAAATTGTAGGACAATTCCCTATACTCAGCAATAGGAGCAGTGCAGTTAGTGCCCAAAACTTCCCTCTTGCAGAAAAGTGAAAAGATCTATTTTAAATCAGAACTAATAATGCAACCCCGTTTTAAGCTGCTCAGCTGCACCCAGCTTGGTTAGCCTACTGGCTTCTGTTCTGTACAAATGACTTCTAGCTCTGAAAAGCTGTTCACCCCCTCCCTCATTTGGTCATCGAAGTCAAGGGGTGGCAGGACTTGTGCAGCTCAGCAGTACAAGTTGGTGTGGTGCGTTCTGTACCAGCATTCAAACCAGGAGCTCAGTAGCAGTATAAAGAACGCAATTCCATTTTCTGTCTGGGAACAGGAGCTCAGGACCTAAGTCTCTCTCCAGAAGTTGCTGCCTTCCCTGTCCGTACTCAGACTGCCTTCTAGCTCATCCTTATAGTGCATGGCTGAGACTGTTCACATGACAAAAGGGAGCAAATGCTAAAACTGTCAAAGATTGGGTCTGATTGCCTAGAGCTATTTGTATCCTGTAGAACACTAGCATGAAGCGCGACTTGATGTATTCTTTGAAATTTCTGTAAGCCTTTGCTTTGGCGCTCGCACCATCTGATAAAAATCCTGGACTCAGCCTTCACGCAGAGAATCTGACCAAAATATATACAGCTGCAAAAAAGTACCCCCTTCTTATATAAATTTGTTAATAAGTTATAGAGTATTGGGAAATCTAGAGCTGTTTTATAGACATGAATGGAGTTACTCTGGATATCTGCTGACATGTTACACCCAATTAACCTTGGGAATAAACCTTGTTTAAGCAAAATTGTGGATGTATTGAGAAGAAGAGACCTTCTCATTATAGAGCAATGACTAGGCTCCATCTGCAGACATGCTCTGGGACTGGTATTTTATCTCCCTACCAGAAGTCACTGCAGAAAGGCTAGATGCTGTGGGACCTGCTTTAAATATACTGAGTTGGAGTGTTGGTCAGGTACTTTGCCACCTATTATGAAACCTGTAATATCAAAGGGCAAATTCGAAACCTAGATGCACACTTCTAAGGCCATCCTAAGCATTCAGTGTCCACTCACTGGGTTGTGGGCGCTTCAGATAATGACCAGTATTTAAAACAGGTTTATTTAACATGAAAATAGAATTTTCTTGCTTGGTTGTTCCTAGACCTTTTTTGTCTAAATCCACAAGGCTTTGCAAATGGATATTCTCATACTTGTGCAAATACCTTTTCCTTTAAAAAAAAAAAAAGTATGTAAAAGAGTTCTGAGACATTGTAAAAGAAAATGCATGGAGTACCCAGAAAGGTATGTTAGTGCGAGCAGAAGTGTCCAGGGAGGGATGAAGTGCTTGTTCTGCACAGAAAATGCTAGCAAGGAACAGTCTTGGACCTTGTTCTCTCTCCTGTCAGGGAAAGTTGTGTCCCAACAGCTCATGGGGAAGAATGAGATGTCTGAAATTAATCTGATCACATGCCAAATCCTGCTTATCTTTTTCATTTGCATAGGGACAGTACAGCTGGTTTAATCTGACTGTAAAACACCTCTGATAAGAGTGATTTGGGTAGTCTAATGATCTTATATTCAAATGCGACTTATGTCCGCTGCTAATTTTATTCCATCCAAAGCCGATATATTTATACAAAATGACTTAGAACCTATTTATCTGACTTGTCTAAGAATACAAATTCCAAATACAGATGGAAGTGTGATTTCATCAGCATTTCTATGGATCCTCCAAAGGGTTGGAGGAACAGCTTTCAGTCTTCCGCAGTAACCCTTCGATTACCCACTATGTGCATATTATCTATGTGGGAGAAGCAGCGGGTCAGTTTCTGCAGCAGATCTCAGGGTAATCCACAGGGGATGGGTTGCTTCTGTTCTCACTTGAGTGGTTTATACTCAGCTGTGGTACAGGGGCCCCAGCAAAATTTCTCATATTTTAATCTAAACTGCCCATTTGCATAAGCATTCAGGATGTGGACTGGGGGGCAGCAATGAGAAGCCCCCAGGAATCACGGGCCCCCTGCCTTTGAGTGTGTGCGGCTGTGCTGCGGTGGTGGGGGAGTGGGAGGCAGCCAGCACACAAATCTCCCTAATCATGGTCGGGAAGTGTTGGGCCTTCGTGTTGAGAAGGTTTGGCTTAGCCGTCCCTGGTCTTATACAAAAAGTCTTTTTCATAATAAAGTATTGGAAGGAGCAGTTGCTGTTATGTATTATTCGGAAGAAAGTGCTGGATGTAGAATACCATAAAATACTTGCAGAGTACTTCAAGAATCACTTGACATGCACCCAGAATGCAGCCGCTTCTGGGGCAGAATGCAACAGCTCTGTAACAGTGTGCTACAACAGTGTGTGACAATATAAATAAAAATGAAGAAAAATATTCAACTGTTAAGAGGCAATATAAATAAAATTGAAGAAAATTATTCAACTGTTAAAAAAATATTTAAAATATAGACCACATGGCCCCATCACTCAGTTTTCCCAAGTGTGCCCCCCTCCGTCTCAAACTATTGTATAGTTTTATAGTGAACTTTAGCTACCTTTCAACCAGAGGTATTTCAGTGATAAGTAAGGTGGGTTTTTTTGATGGCCAGAGGAAACTACATAAATTAAAATCAATAAGTTTGTTTTTAAGAGTCACTTCAGGAGCAGGCCTAGTGGTTTGCAATCACTTTTACTTTTTGAAAAATTCTATGTAAAATAAATACACAATCATTACAGTTATTTTTTATGAAGTTCAGAGTGAATGGAGTGACTGAAATTTCAATATTATAACCTGCAAGCCATCCGGCTTGACAAAGCAAGGGTATGGTGTTGGGATAAGTGTACTAATTTGTAACATGTACTGTAAAATTCTTTTTGTTAATTTTATGTTATTGAAAAAGTATCTGGAGGATCTATATCTGAATACAGTGGAGTAAAAATGTAAAAATTATATAACTGTACCCTTAATAAGTGCTTACAATATATTCCTTAAGAATCCAAACACACCACGCCTGCTCATTCTCAGCAGTGCTTAATCATTCAAATAGTGAACTCTGTTCTGTGAGAGCAAAAATGATAGATGTGATGAAGGAAATATTTCTGTGTTCTCTCAATTCGTCCTCCAAATTAACTTTCTGAACCACTACTTCTCATCATCCAACACTTTCTCGGGCATATCTGCATTTGACATGATGTGTGGTAATTAAATGTCACCTGGCATCTAAAAAAGGAAAAGGGAAAAAATAATAAAGCCATCATTATTTAAAAAGACCAGCTCTAGCCTGTTATTGGCCTCAGGCAAAAGATGCCTTCTTTGCAGGTTCTCTTTATTGCTGCAGTGCCCATATCTAGCATAGTAGTTGTATCTTACCATGGAAACAGACTCTCCCTTTTTTCTCTTATCGTAACTGGTATTGATTGTCTGGCTTATCTGTAATGCCTTTCTAGTCTTTAGTTTTGGATTATACATGTAGTTTTGAGGTGAAACTTTTCCAGGGTTGGAAAAGGAAGGAAAGTTAAAATTAAAGAAAATGTCAATAGTTTGCCAAAATAGGGACTTTTCAATTAAGGGAGAAATAGTAAATTATCTTATGATAGAATGGCTTCAGTTTAGCCACCTTTACCAGAAAGACACAAGAATAACATTTCTGTGACTCTGAAATAATAAATTTTGGAGGTGAGTCACCAAAAAAGACCTGAAGTATTTCTATGACTAAAGCTGGATGAAGTGGTGACTGTTGTTGCAGCATATAATGGAGGCACTACCATATTTACTCAGATTTGGTTATGAATATTTCAAGATGTGTATGAAATGACATGTCTGGGAATACAGTATCACATTTATAAAATCAGTACTGTAAAGCACTTCTGTACTGCAGGATGGGAGCTTGTTTTACAACATAAATTAAATAGAAGATTCCTGAGGGTAACAAATGTGTCACTTACTTGCTTATTGCAGAAAAGCTAGGATTATCCCTTGTGATGTTATCACATGAGATTTAATGAGAAAATTCTGTAAGTTTACTGTAAGCTAGCTATAGCTGTTTGCTTGGTCCTCTGTGAGATGTAGATGTACCAAAATAATATAAAGTCTAAGGATCTTACCACCTGAGTTAAAAACAAAATAGTTAGAATGCAAATAGCAGCCTCCAAAGAATGACAACTACAATATTATGTTTAATTTAGTTTTGTTATGTCATGAACTTGCCTGTTAAGGTTATCAGAGAAAATCATCCTTAGGCAGATTCTGAATGAAAAGTGAAAAGCATGAAAAAGAAACAAATGCTTGTGGAGAACATCAAAGTAGCCAAAGAAAGTGGAGTAGAGCTGGCTATGGGGGTAGTGTGACAGTTTAAATAACAAGCCTGCCCTGAAGGCCACAGACACAGATTTTGCAGCAGGTGAAACAGTGCAAGCATGTAAACATGTAAATAGGCTAGAGGAATAAGTGCATTTTATCCTGTACCTTAAGGGTTGAGAAATCATTTTAGCAGTGAAGACTTTTTTAGTCTGAAAGCATAACGCTTAGGTGAGATGTTGTAAAAATGGAAGAAGTTTCTAGGATTTATATCCTTTTTTAACAGAAGCTGAAATATAGGAAATTATCTTACGGAGAATGATGTCTTCATCCTCCTTTATATCTCTAGGAAAGCTTCATGCTGAGCATTTAAATTGGAGACAGATCAAAATGCAGATGCTTTATTTGGTTACCTTAATAGGTTTTAAGGATTATTACTCTCACAAGCCTTTTTGAGCTTATAAAATCCTAATGTATTTGCTCATAGAAACTATGAGCTCAGTCCCCAAAACTCTTACTCCAGTCCTCAGCGAGTTGCCAGATTTAGTGTTGTAAAAGTTTAATGGTCTGCATGATCACCATCGTATGGTTGCAAAAACACTGCAGAGAGCAGAAAAGTGCAAGAAATGCCCAAGGAGATCCAATTAAACTGTAAAATTATGATTTTTCCCTCTACTTGGTCTGTTCCCAAGGATATTTGGCCTTTTTACATTCATGCTGTAGCTAAGCAAAACCCAAATGGGTTGTATGTGGTACATGTCACTTGAAAACATATTTATTTAAAAACCCTGGCTACAAGTGACATTGCAAATTAAGAGGAGTTCTGCCGTGGAGTGAGCACTGCTCAGGAATTAGTTCTCAGAGGGTGTCAGGCAGTAAGACAAGGTCAGCTACATTTGTGTGGAGCTGTGTCCGCATTTATTATACCCACCCCTCACAAGTGGACATGAACCCATGCATACTTCCCCTTCCTGCCTACTCTCCCAGACTAATCCTGACCTGGTTTGCCATGGCCTTCCCAGGAATGACGTTAAACTGCCTCGAGCCCCTGGACCTCCATCTGCCATCTCTATGGGTATTGCAGGGTTTTCCAGCCTTGCTTTTTGTTATGCCTCATGATTTGGTTATTAAACCAGTGAGACCATTAAGTCTGTCTTTTATGACTTTTCACCATGGTCCCAAGGTGATGTTGGTGAGAACTGTGCCATTCGACTGTATTTCTGGCTGGAGCTACTATAGCAATAGCCCTGAAACCTCCCGTGGAGCTACTTGAAAAGGGGTAATAAAAAGTTGGCTATGAAAACTATGCACAAGTTGATGATCCCGCTGGATGCAGAGCTCTCTAATTAAAAGGCTGCCGTGCTTTTTTTGACATGGACGACTGTCTGTCATTTGGATAGTACTATAGGCTTTTCCTCCTGATGTTTCCTGCCCTCAATATTATAGTCCAGGGAAGAGATAATAACCAAATGTTGCTGCCAGCCTTTCCAAATCAAGCAGCCTAAATGAGCATATTTGAAGTGAACAGCCAGGAATCATAATTGCACCTCTCCGTGACATTTATTCAAAACTGAGCCTGTTTCATCTGCAGATGAATCCATTGCTATCAAAGTTTTTAAAATAGTTCTGTAGATGTGCTGCAAAGAAGTGAGATTTGCACTGCCTGGCATTTTCGGCTCTGATACTGAATATCCTGTCAGATATTTCTGACCACAGCAAAGATCATTTACGGCTTTTAGTCCTGAGGTCATTGACAGACCTTACAGGGAAATTCACAGTTCTAAAGAGAAATGCAATTGAAAGTATGTTTCCAGACAAGACAGTGATTATGCTAGATCTGTAGACTCTATTAAAAAAAAAGTCTGATTCAGACGAGGAGAAAAAAAATCAAATGGCCATTTTTCTGAGAATGCCAGTCTCAAGACCAGACTGCAACCTCACTAAGAATCCTGAATCAAACCTTCTTCTGCAGGAGTTTCAAAGTCGTGGTCATTAAATGGGTTAAATGGGATAATTTGTGTTTAAGATCCTGAAATTATTATTAGTTTAAGAAGACTTTAAAAAGACATAAGAAAAGTTCTTATTTGTTCAGAATTCATTTTCAGGAATGAGTCACCTGTTACTTGAAGTTGAAGTGTCACTTAGAAGAAAGTAAGAAAGAGCAGCACTGAAGGAACCAACCCCTTCTAAGTCTGATTTGTTTTTGTAAGAAATCCTTGAATTTGGTGCAGCCATTCCTGAAAACCTATAATGATACTTGGGAAAAGATAAATTATTAGGGAATGATTTTCTTCCAAGAGAAAATGCAGAATATATGGGATATATGTGTAAGATGAAGGTTCACTTCTCACTCTATTTTAGCTTTTGTATTTGACCACACCACTGCTATCAGCTTTTTAATGCAAAAATGAAACTTGCTTGATTTAATCCTAGTGAGTGGCTTACATTAGTCTGTGTTTCCAAGGCTATCTTTTCAAGGATRAAGTTGAAGATAGCATTTTATACATGAAACTGAGATCCTTCTTTATGATTTTAGTTTCCTTCTGAAATCAGAAAGCTTTTTAGGCATTAGATATTCAAGGCATCATTTTGTAAAAGTGATAACTTAGGCTATTTTAGAGGAAATAAATAATCTAGCAGATAAAATACTGTTTATCATCAACAAAGAGAAACTGGTAGACTTTAGATCACAGAGTCAGATTTCTCTTCTACTAATGAATGAAGGAAACAAATGAATTAAGAAAAATTGAACGTATTTTTCTAAAGAAGCTGCGCAACACACATATCAGAATAAACTTTGAGGTCCCAGATGACAGAAAAAAAAGTGCAGAGCCAATTCTAATTATCCTTTCTGTTCAGAAGTTCACATTATGAAAGACAAAATGCCTGAAATAATTACACAAAATAGTGTTACAACTCCTGGTAGGAGGAAATAAATGAAAGCTGATAATGAAAAATTTACTGCAAAGGCTTTAAATTACTTTATTTCAATTTAATAGTAAATAAGCTATCATTATAGGAAATTCATATGGCAGTGATGAGAGTGTAGAAATTTGTCTTTCTATGTAAGCAGAATCCAAATTGCCACATCACACTGTTTCACAACTCTGTGTGCAACTTGGCTTCTTTTGACAGAATAGTAGGCTTCTTCCTTCTAACAAAGTCAATGATTTTTGTCTGTTTTGGACATTACTGCTTCCAGGCCTTTGCTGTACTGATTTATTGAATTGTCTGTTAGTATGGCAGGTGCAGGGTCTTTCTATTTATTGGCTTTTTTGCTATACTTTGATCATAGAGGCATGTGAGCAAAATGTCCATTTCTTGAGAATTCTTTCATGGTTCAGGAAGACGTGGTTAACTTGCTCTAAAAATGTTTCATGGTCAGTATGGTTTTCATACAAAGAGATGCGGTCCCAGAATTAATCTCAGGATTAATTCTCCCTGTCAAGTTATGGTTGAAAATGTCTAGCCAACTTATCTACATTTCTCCAGAAGATTTCTGTCCCATGTTACTGAGAGCTGTAAAATATAAATTAAAATTCCTTCCGAAAAAAATTAATGTTAGAATTCAGTCTGCAGCTGTGTCCATTGCATTTTCTTGGGCAGAAAATAAAAGCTTTTTAAGGTGAAATCTCCAGGCTGTCAGTATATGTTCTTGTTTAATAAAAGGATAGATTAGAGAATAGCTACCTCTGCATCTGTGGGGAGAATGTTTGCTTTCTCCATGCTCACAGAAATTTGTAGCTAACTTCTGTGTTTTGGCAGCTTTTTTGTCTTTTTTATTTTTGTATCTTTTGATTTGCTTTTAGCAGAGATTTCTAGTCATTCCCTCTGGTCTAATGTGAAGGATGAGCCTTTATTGTATTAGTACAGTTGTAAATAATACTTGTATAGTCATGTTACTAACTTATTTGCATCAGAGGAATGGAAATCCTCAGCTCTTCTGCCGGACAGGTACAGTCAGGAGAGCAGTTTCCCCCAGAGTCTGTGCAAAAAGTGCCTCTGTCCTGGCTTCAGGGTCCCAGGTCTTTGGGGAAGGGACCAGTCTGTCCCCATGCAAATCTGTATTTTGCTTCTCTGTGGCTGTGCCCGAAAGATTGCCAGACACTGACGGTGTTGCAATAGATGTCCTTAATACAAAAAAATCTGCTATAAACTGGATTGATCCTGCAGCCCTTGCCTCACAGATGGCACCATTAATCCAGCAGACAGGAGCAGCCCTTGTTTATTACCAACCTGGGCGAGCTCTCAGCGAGAAACGAGGCACGGAAGGGTTTGCATCCTGTTATAGTTCCTGCTTTGCCATCCTTTAATGAGCTCAGTGAGTCGTTTATAGCGTTGTCCTTGCCTGCCTGTGGCTGAGCGCCGTGGCGGCCGGGAGCGAAAGCAGCGTCAGGCACGGAGGGCGGCTGAGCCGTGTGTGCTGCTTGCTTGATGCATGAAAGCACCTGGGGTGCTGCTCATGGGTGGACGGGTGGATGGAGGGGGCTACAGCCCCTTCGCTAGGAGAAACAGAAACCACGGCCCCACCAACCATAATTTGCCATAGTGCGAGAAAGCCATTTGAAACGTGTGGGGTTTTTTTAATGGCTATTGCTGTTAAGGTTGACTCCTGTAGATGGCACATAAAGTTACTTAAATGTTTTTTTCTAAAAATATTCTGGCAGTTGATCCTGTTAGAGCAACTGACCTCCTCTGATCCCCAACCTGGTCAGACCTTGTCTGAGCAAGCAGATAGGTCCTCGAGCCCCCGTGCAGTGTTGTGCGGCTGGGATCGGTGACTGCGAATTACCGCAAGAGCTCAGACTGTTTCCCTCTGGCTAGGTACAGGATCCGTCTCCAGTTTGAGCTGGAAAAGTCCTGAGAAGCAGGACAGTGTGTCTGGAAAAGCCCTTGTAAAACAGGGTCTGGGAGAAGGTGTGGCACAGGAGCCCCTTCTAAGGACAAATCCAGATAAAACCACAGTTTTGCCAGTGGCCCGTAACTTCTAGAGAAGGAGGCAGTGTTTTATTAAATAGCATATGATAGTTGCTGCTTTAGTTATTCTTTTGTCTGCATAGCAAGTACAATCTGCCAGTAGAGCCCAAAGGGTAGAAAACATACATATTGCAGAGAGCATCCTTTATTTTCACTGTATTTTGCTCTATCCTTAACAAATTCTGAGACTGACACCTTGTTCCAGTGTGCTGTGGAATGAATATCACATCTCTTCTGGCTTGCACCACCAGATCCTGCTCTCATTTCCGTTAGCTTTGTGCTAATCCCATGGAACTAGTTCCCAGTGGTGTGAAATCAGAATTTGAGCCAGTTTTTTCTGTTGTTTTGATTTTTCTGAGGTTTTCCATAGCAAAATCCGCTGTGCTTGTTATTTCTTCATTTATATTAAGATCTTGATTTTACCTGACCTTCTTAATTTTTCTCATGTAGTTACAAAGTCTCTATGAATCACAGTGAAAAGGTTTTGATAGTTCAAATTTAATTAGAATATTGAAAAATCTGAATGGTATGAGAGGTATATATGATTTTATATATATATAAGGAAGTTCAGTTATGGAAATGGAATACTATTAGCAGAATTGGTCCGTAAGAGTCTTAGTAATTCTTTCCCATTTAGTAAGTATATCAGATATAATTCAGATTATTGGAAAATAAAATATAAAAAGCGATCTTCATATATTTCCATGGGCATCCACAGCAAGACTAGTGGAATACTGTCTATAAAGCATTTTAAAAAACATATATGCACAGAGATCTCTCCAGTAAGACTGCCAATAAAACAAACATAAAGCAGAGAGACTAAGGGAGTTTTATTCTGCTTTTTCCCTCATTCTAGCTGCACACTGTTTTACAAATGGAAAGGTGACATATCCTAAGAATCAAATATATTTGTTCTAGGAAATACATTTGTTCTCTCTGACTCCCTTGATCAGCGTTCTTAACACAAAAGCTGTTTAGCATAAAACACCATGTTTAGAAACACTGTGTAATAAGACGTGACATGAATTCATCAAATCTTGATTGGAGTCTCACAAACTCTCACGTGAGAGAACTGCGATTCCTGGAAATTTAGGTTGATAGATATTGCGRTTTCCCAAAGTTCAAGTGAAGATTGTGAAGAAAAGCATGTGTGCATTGTTTGTTAAAGGTTTTATATGCAGAGTCAAATGTGTGTATTTATAGCAATAGGAATTTTCAATATTACCAAAAACTAGTTTATGAATTACTTCCAGACATCTTAAGACTCCATAAAACATAATGGTTTCTGGCTAGTTATCTTACAATTTTCTCTGCATGATTAACTTTGTACAATGAAAAGTTTCTCTTAACTAAGTAGGGTGTTCCCTTTTGGAGCAACCAAACTTTTGTAGGTCCAGGAGTATGTATGTTACCTGAAAACACAGGGATTTACTTTAAAACATTAGGWTGTCATTAAAGCCAAAGATATGCCAACCTAGAACCTAGCCACAGAAATCAGAGTTTGATTATTAAATCACTGGCAAATAATTTGCATGTTTATACTGAGGCTCAAGAGCATTCGTTTTTGTTTTAGAAGAATTCACTCCCAGTAGATTTCACTGTGAGGTCTGGCATTGATTCGCAAGTGCAAGTCTTGTTTTCACATCCTCCCCATCATGGTGACTTCACCTAACCCAAGAAGTGCATAATTTGTATTACACAGCTCCCCTGATAGTTTCATTTCTTGTGCCTCGAACACTGAAAAAAGCCTGTGTGTGGAATTACACAGCATTGAAACTGGTGCAGCATAACAGCCCTCACCTCTGTAATCACAGATAATTGTGGTTATACTTCTTTATGGAAGCAGAGAGCTGAAACAATAGGAGCTTCCACGTCAGACAGAGGCGTGCGTCAGCCCTGGGAACAAAGGTTCGTAATGGTGGGCAGGGTTTCCATGGATRTTGTGTGATCTGGCTGCAGAAGAGACAGGAGGAGAAAGAGCAACAAGTAAGTCCRAGACATGGCCAGAGAAGGACAGGCCTTGAGAGAAAAAACATRAGAGAGAAAGGTAGAGAGAGAGACGGAGCATTTGGGAAGCAGCTGTTGACTAAAAGGAGACTTATCTCAGGGAGTCATGTCTTGTCCTTGGGACTACGGCAGTGCTCAGAGAAACCAGACTTTGTCCATTTTTTGTAATAGAATAGGGTTACACAAAAGATGAATGGGTTTACTATCTTTTTTTTTTTCTAATAAAAAACCCTGCAGATTGTGAGTTTTGGCTTACGTCCATAATAGTACTGCTTAGCAAACGTTCTCAGAAATCTCATGATTTGCAGCGAAGCACACACGGCAGCTTGGAAGCAAAGAAATACTCTTATCCTCATTCTGTAAATGGGAAACAGAGAGTTGGCCCACAGAGCTGAATTAGGGTGTCAGCTGCTTATGCTACCACCCTCAGCACCTCTCCATGAACCATTTCATGCTTGCTCTTAACCATGGTCTCTTACTACATCTGGCCACGATTCAGTCCTGCCTAACTCCTGAGCATCTGCTGCCACTTAGGCCTTATTCTTGTCTGTCAAAAAGGTAGTTCTCCTTTGATCAGCAGTGTTATGTTAAATATTAGGAAGCTCTGTTGGGAGGTCCAGGCTTTGCAAGTCACAGCAGCGAGCAGCAGAGCCACCGCTTCTGCATCATGCATGGCCACAGGTTGCCTGCAGGACTGGACTTGTAGCTGCAAAGGCAGACCAGCAGTGTGAAAGGCAGTGTGGGAGAGCAGACTGGTGAAGGAAGGTGAGCATGAAGGCTGGCTCACTCCTTTGCTGTGTCACAGAGGACATAATTCTCCAACTGAGGTGTCCAGATGCTAAGAACCAAACTGGAGAAGGTCTGATTCGAGTTCTTCATGTTTTAACTCTATATTTGGAAACAGTGCCACTCAGCTCTCTCTGCCTCAGTTTCAGCTTCTGACTCCTAAGGAGTTTAAAGTGACCTGTCAGGTCCCATTGGTAAATCCTCCAGCATATGTGCCTGGTGGTCTCCAGTTCATGGAGCGTTCCTGACTTCAGGTCCGCACATCTTCTCTTTCATCTTAATGCAAAGCAGGATATTGTAGAAAAGTAGTTAAAAGGCAGGAGGGATCAGAGTAAGACAGAAGCTGATGTGCTATTTTTTCTTCACTTATTGTGAAGAAAACACTGATTTGTTCTGCTTAATGATTATAGGTGAAGTTTGGAAATTCAGACTTGCTTTTCTGCCTGCAACTCTATTAGGCCTGCTGGCAGTACAGTGCTGATATTTCATCTGCAAGTCATTCTGTAATGTTTCTTTTCTATTTCTTATCAACTTTTTTTCTCCTTACCATTTCTTAAATCCTGACAAGGTGCAAGACAAAATTTTGGATGACATTTGCATGTTTCAGGTGATCACAGAGACCTAGTGGCAAAGCAGTGGCGAAAATAGCTGAAAATGGTTGTCTGAAGGGGGGAATATGTAGGCAGATGCTRTTCGGTGTCAGTTATAAAGATGGTGAGCCTGAAATACTGTTGAGTCAGATATGCAAAATTAGGATATTTAGTTTCAGGAAGGCTTTATTTTGCTTCAGACTTAATGTTTAGTTTCCTATTTTGAAACTGAGAAAGTGTAATATAATCCAGTTAATGGGTGAATTAAAGAAAAATGACTTATTTTCCTCTGTTTTTCTTTTACACTGTTGAAGAACCAGTCTAACATCTCACTGGACATAAAAAGTATAACAGTGTTTTGTAGGCTTTGATTGCATTGGTTTTCATACAGTCTTGTAAGGCCATAATCTCAGAGCTGTCAGGGACACAATCCAAAAATAAAATGTCTCTAAAGTTTGTTGAGTAACAAAGCGTTGCAAGAAATACAATTTTATCTTTCACTTATAGCTGTTGAGGGTGCTAATGTCAGAAAAATGCTGTTTTGTGGTTTATTCCAATCAGTATTTCAGTTGTGCTGGGCAGATGATGCAAATCCCAAGGACAAGAAAAAAGAACACAGTGAATTCCTTAAAGAGAAAGCAGTCTTAGCAAGCAACCTGCCTCCAAGCCCGCTTCATCAGCATGAGGTTTTTTTACCAGCCAAAACCCCACAGACTAAAACTGATGGTGTGCAAGGACTTTGCTTTTCAAAGAAGTGCCATTATTGGAAACATTTATACCTTAAACAGCATGCTAACTGCTTCGGTGATGCTTCCTTTCTCCCTGCTCCCTTTTTTTTTAAATGTGTGATGTAGAACACTTTAAATGTTATTACTGCATCATGGAAAAGTAGTCCCGCAGGATAGACACAGCATGCCAAAGTTTTCACTTTGTCTCATTTGAAGTGCCCAGCCTTTTACTTTTTATTGAATGTCCCCTTGTTCTGAGATTACGGGAAAGACTGTTATCAGTGCTCAGCTGGCTTTCTCAGTATCATTCATTATTTTGCATGCCCGTCTCACATTAGATTACATTTTCATCCTCCCAGAATCACTCTTCCACCGCAGTTGTAKCTCCCTCTCTCCTTCAGGATCTCCAGGGCAATAGAAGAGGAAAAGCGGTGAAATGCAGCACTGTCGCCCTAGTGGTGAATCCTCTGCAACGTACAGCCCACTTGCAGCAAGGAGATTTATTCAGTCATCACAAATCATCAGAGCATCTGCAAGTGCTAGGATTAGTCAAACACTTTTCTCTATGGGAATTATTGTGACTATTTTTAAGGCAAACTCTAGAGCTGCCATAATCTGTAGATCATTTGTATATTTAGGCAGGCAAGAGTCCTACGTAATGCTTTTTCACTGGCTTCTCAGTCAGCCCTTCAGATCTGACTGAATTGTAAGGAGCGAGGAATTGGCATTTCCTGTCAGTAGTTTGTATGATGTAGTCTGAGTTCAGCTGAAAAACAGCCCCTACCCCGAATTTGCAGTTTGTTTCGTGAGTGATTTTAATTTAGGCATTTCCTAAATTTGGGGGCTTAATTTTGGAATATTTAATAATGCTTTCCCATGTAAAGTTATTAATGAAGTAGCAGCATATTAAACATTTTGAACCCAAGTATTTAAAGCTACCATATAAATCCATAATGATGTACTTAAACTGTCACTTATGAGCAAACAATTTGTGTACATGAGTATCTACTGACCACTACAAGAACCTAACTTCTTTTTTTTTTTGAAAAATTCTTTCCTCTCCCTTGAGAGAGTTACACAAACATACACAACTAGTGTGTCAATTTGTATAATTTAAAAAATAGGAGAGAGAAGACTTCATTGCATTAGCTTGAAATGAAGTAGGATGACAACTTAAACTGCGTGATTACTTCTGACATTAAGGTGGTTAAAAACTCATCAAGTCTATAAGCTTGAGCTGTTGCCTCGCCATCCTAAGCCAAAGATACCTGATTTTAAATAAGTTCAGAGAAGGTAAGAGATGTGGGGCAGACTCTGAGTTTCTTACATGTATTGATAACTAAATAGTGTAGGATTGGTTTTACTGGCTGATGGAAGAGTAAGATACTGTTTCCTATAATGGTATGCATAAAAATCTGGACTTAAATCAGTTGACTTAAAATTAGCATGTGATATAACATCCAGTTCCCTAAACCATTCATTTGTCACTGCTCAGATCAGCTGAGATGCATTTTTTCAGGACATTCACTATGTGTATGCACATTGGGTAACTGCATGAACAGACTGGCATAAAAGAAGCAACTGATCCGAATGAACAAACCATCCTGCTTTGCCCAGAGCTGAAACTTTCACACTAGATGCATGTAAACAGGCAGTTGTAAGTGCAGCCAGGTATCACAATTTGATAGAGCAGCTCAATGTCAGTGAAAGCTCAAGCTTAATTTAATAAATTCTTCATTTTGATGAGTAAAGCGAGCTTACAACATCAGTTTAGTTCTGGCTATGGTTCTTGTGAATCATATTTGTTTTCTCCAATGATACAGAAGCCTGTTTTCTTTAGGCGGAACTCCTGTTTTATTTTGCTTTCAGAATGGAGAAAGGCAAGAGGAAGGAAGAAGGCAGGAATAGCGAAAGGGATTTTTTTTTTGTTTTCTACAATGTGCTCAGTAAAACTTTTTCCCTGTTTGGAAACTTCCCTCTGTTTTCAATAAGATCCAAGGTCCTGTCTTGATCTTAAGTCACAGGTCACATTTAGGAAATGATCTACTAAGCAGGTAATATGTAAGYTGAAATCCCCACAATCAGTTTACCACAGCTTAAACATGGAAGTATTCCCATCTTGCTGCTGACAGCCTTTCTGTATAAAGGAGTTAGGGAGCAGGCTAAAAAGAAACTTCACCATCAGCATGTAAGCTGTACTGGCCCCGTTGCAGCACGTGGCAGAACTTCCATGGACTTTGGTGGTGAGGGTGAACCTTTCTTTTCAGGAATATCCAGAAGAAATTGAGTTTGAGTACACTGAGACCACGAGGACACAATGATACTAAGCCATGCTAAGCCTGTGCCCCCAAGAAGGCATGACTATTGTTGCTTGTGCTGGCAGTATTAAAGATAGCATGTGGATACGTGTCAGGGCTACCACAGTACTTTTTATTGCAATGTGGATATATCCTTAAGCTCCTATCAGCAGCCAAAATACAGCTGCTGGAGTATCAAGTTGAAAAGTGTTGTGATAACTCATGGTACTTCTGGGTTTGGTCTGTGACTCAGAGTATGTGCAAAGGAGGCCAAAGGAATTATGATCTGGTAAAACACAAAGGTGTACCTATTAAGAGAACCAGGCAAAAGAATARCTTACTTCTTTTTCTTTTTTTTTTTCCTTCTCTGAGCTGATTAGGTTTGTTTCTGAAATGTGTCCAGCTGAGTTTGTTGCTTTGGATTCTAGTTAGGCATTAAGCTAACTTTGCACATAGTTTCGAAGAAACACGTAATAGTTCTATTCCAAGTACATTATTAGCATAACCCAGGAGACTGAATCTTAAAAATGATCCAGCTCCTGTTAAATCAATTAGATTGACCTCAGTGGCTGCCTTTGAAATGCATCTCATTTTTCTGCAATTCATCCTCACAAAAACAACCCTGACCTCCTTAAACCTATGTATCTTGGAAAGGTTRGGGAGGCCAGTGCACCAAAAAAACTACTGCCTATACTTTATTTCAAAACTGATGGGCAGTGACTCACTGAAAGGTATAAAATTGCAGAGTCCAGATCCTGCTTTTGAAAACAATCATAGGAGAGATTCGCAGAAGTCCTTCTCTAAAAAAACATGTTTGAGATGATTTAGCAAAACCCCCTCTGGGCTTGTATTCTGCAAGTAATTAGAGACACTATATTGTATTCAGGACCACAGTCTGCCAACCACTGAACAGCATGAACTTTCATTATTCCCATAAAGGCTTATTCGAAAAAAATTAGCTTTTTAGTTATTATCGTTGGGAAAGATGTAGCAAACAGGAAACAGAAGTCAACCCACGCTTTAGAAAGGATGCTGAAATGTAGTTATGTTATTGTCTGCTGTTGTTTGACACTCTTTTCTGGTGCTGATGGAACTGAAGTCAAATGTCCACTTCCTTATGCTAGGAGAAGGGGATGGRCAGTACAGTCTGCTGATTGCTACAGGCTACAGAGCACTTATTTCTAAAACTAAAATGGAAACTAGAGCTGAAACAACTAGAGCTGCAACTAGTCAGCCATCTGATTCTGGTCTGAGGATACACTGTGATGCAATTTAATGGATGATTGATGTTACTAGCCATCCTTTATTAGCATTTATTAATATTCTGTATCAAAGATTAAGAGCTTTTGATAGATTCCGGTCCTTGTTTGACTGCCATGAAATTCATTGTAGATTTCTTTGTTTTAAAGGAAAGCAGGAGGAGGTCCTCTACATAATTAGAGAGACATCATCTCTTGCATGAATTACTTTGGGAGCCTGTTTTCCAAGAATACAAAGTCCCAAACCATTGCCAAACATTAAAGACTTTCAAAGACTGTGCAGAACTATCAAAATCCTGGTAATATATTTGGTCACTTAGCTCTTGGGCAATTTTTTCCTGCAGTTCCAACGTTCTTTAAAACTTTGGCCCTAAAGAATTTTAGCAAAAAGAAAGATCCTGTTCATGCACTACAGTTGCTTTTTATTTCATAAATTTTCAGTCATTATGTTATTCATAGATAAGTAATATTTGTTAAAAGAACAAGAGAAAATCTTTCTTACACTTGCAACAACTAAAGACTGTAAAGAGCTGCCTGGACATCAGTGTTGATACTGGATCCTGTTTAATTGTAATTAGTTACACAGTAAGGTGGGAAGGAAATTGTTTTGCACCTCTGTAGAAATATTTCTTGTTATTTATTTAATCTGAACCAATTTCTTTGATATCAGCATTGTATGACAAGATATAACAGAAGTCATTTGAACAGTTCAGATCAGTTACACTCACCAGTGATTAAATGTAATATCTTTACAAACATTTATCAGACATTATTGAGCATTGTTATATGGTGAAGCTATTTAYGGCACTTTCACGGACAGGTATTTAGCTTTCTAGAAGTCAAAGATAAAAGCATTGGAAAGGAAGATGTCAGGTTTAATCAATAATGGACTTATGCCAGTGAGAAATAGAGATGTGTGAAAAGTATACCAAAGACCATTTTGTCATAGCAAGTAGACTTGGTTTGGATTATTCCTGAAATAAAATGGTTTAAGGCTTTTAGCACAGGCAGAGCAAACTTTAAGACATGATCACTGATATAGATAGGAGGATGAATGAACTGTAAGTGTTGTCAGGCCATATAGGAGAGCCAGCAAATATTCAGTGACTTCTCTAAAAATCTAGTAAACTGTTTAATGATTAATCGCTTTATAATTCCAATAGAAGCATAATGAGAGGTAGTGTCTCAGATACTTTTGAATAAGTGTACTGGAATGCACTGCATTCATTTTGCATGACTATAATAAACTGATGGTTTTAGAGAAGTTATAATATGAAATTGAAAAAGATTAAGTATTCTTCCACTGCCACTTCTTTGCAGAAAAATGTGTAATGCACAGATTACATTTAATTTCCATTTCTTTCTTATCATGAGGGAACTAATATTCAATGGTTACCATCATTTAAGAGCCAGCTTATCGCTATAGAAAGTGTGTCGTCTAATAAAAAAAAAAATCACTCATCAATATATCCAAAATTACAGTGTTCACAGTCAGTGTAAAGAAATATAGCCATTTTAACTTTGGGTCAGTTTTTAAATATTGTCTTAAATTAAAAAGTTTTGTAAAATGTCTGACTAATAAATGTTTCTACAAGGGAAATACAGTACTTTGCTATGTAGTGTGTAATATCCAAACTTCATAGCACTGAATATCTAAATGCAAAACTCCCTATAAACAATAGGAACAATAGGAAAATAGCTTAATTTGCCATTCTAATAAGGACAAAATACCATCAAATACAGGATATAAACAGCAACAATGCCACTGAATTTTCCACTGCCAAATTAAAAACACTATTCTAAGGCATTATTATTGTTAATCCATGTGATAATCCAGACATTATTTGTAATTAGTATCTCCAAAATGGGGAGCCATTGTTTGCACTCCTGTTTTTAAAACTGCAGAGACATTTTTGCCTTAAAACTCTATTTGTATTTCAGTCTTGAATGTTTCTGCTAGGATGTAACTTGACTGGCAAGTTAAGCTCAGGAACTACTGCATTATCGATAATGTGTGGAAAAAACAATTAAAAAAACATTTCACAGCATTATATCCCATTCTGTACTGTTAGGAAGAATAAAATGACTTATTTATAAGTATTTTTAACTTTTTATTTATTTTCTTAATGTATACACACCATGTATTTCATTATTCTTTCTTTTTATGTCAACAATTATCTTATAGGAATTTAATTATATGGTACAAATAATCGTTTAGTTATTTTTATGCATTCACTAAGCCTCCATCAGTTCCATTTCAAGTAAAGGACAGTGTYAAATTTAACTAGAATGTTCTTTAGGTATGCCTCCATCATAAGTCTACAATGTGCTCGATGTTTTAGAGAGTTGCTGAACACTCTCAATTCCTCTTGCCCATGAAGTGCTGCTCCTTAACCATTTGTTTTTTGAATAAATGACTCAGATTTATTTGTAATATACTCTTGTCTATGCTCAGACTTTTTTTCAATATTCAAATTAAGAAATTAATTTCTTATTTCCATAAATTCAAAGTCCCCAATAATAATTTTTATAATTCATATTAAAAACCCAGTTCTCACAGCTCTTCCATGTGTCAGAAACTTTACTTATGTAACTACACCACTGAACTTTAGGACTCTGCTGTGAGACCAAAATAGCTTCTTTAGAAACAAAAATAACTTGTACTGTCTCTTTTGCCTTCTTGTGAATTTGGCTGCAAAATAAATTGCCCTCCCATGAGGATCCCTCAAAGTATGCACAAATAAAACGTGCATGTGGAGGTCTGTGTATGGATTTGTCTCTGAAAGAGCATGAGTATATATTATTAGATATAAATTACGGAAATGCAAAGAATGAAGATACATTCACTCTTTTAATTATGTTTTAAAACACAGAGTTTGTATTTTCTTTTCCTTTCTTTTTCTTTCCACTCTGTTGAAAGTTCTTTCCATGATGATTTGCTTTAATAGATATGTAAAACTCATACTTTTTTCCAACCAGTTCTCACATCACGTCAGTATAATTTCAGAGGTGACAGGCAGTGTCCTTATCATATCAAAGGTCTTTTTCCTTTGCCTCATCATCTCTTCTTCAAGTTAATATTCATGGTTAGGGTAACATTTTCAACACAAAGAGTTTGATTCTGGTTTTTCTTTTGCTTATTACGGAATACAAATGGTCTTTTCCAGTATCAGTGTTTGCTCAGGGTTACTCGTCTTCCACTTAACCTCCAAGGTTAAATTCATTAACTCTGAAAGGCATGCCCTGACACTTAGTGTTGATGTGTATCTACAATCCGAGTTTCACTGCACTGGGTAGCTCATTCCAAAGCATGCACATAATCTGCTGCTCTGAGCGAGGCACCCAACAAAAGCCTTGGTGTGCAGGAAATGGTTCACGCACCAGCTCATGCCGAACAGATTACAAGCAAGTAAGAAGGAATGTGAGACAGCTAGAGTTTGCACTGTGTCGTGTTCTAATTAGTACTTGTTTACTGCAGTTTCTGATTTCATGTGTTCTGGTGTTAACTTTCCTTCTTGGAGCTAAATGGAGTGACTAGAAAAATAACATGACTTTATTACAAAACTTTCAAAATGTTATGGAAACATAATTCTTCAGTGACAGAAGTTCTGGGTGCCTGTTAACACCCAGTTAACAATTGTTAATTTTAGTAAAGAAAAAGCAAAATGCAGGACTACAAATCAGATACAAAATTTGGCACTGGCTTATTTTCAGAGACAACCATCCTCATCCTCAGAACTGTGTCCTGGGGATGTCTTTCCTCTGCTGCTGCTGTCCTAGGGAGGAGAATCACCTCTGGGATATGTCACTTACTTTGAAGTGCCTTTAAAATTGCATTTAAAATTCATCCACAGTCTTATTCTCCTATGTGACAGAATAACATGTTATGCGGTCTGTGCTTAACTATTCCAACTAGTTGAGGCTAAATGACTTTTTGTTGGGAGTGGTTAGAGATTGAGGCAACTTACTTTCATTTCATTGAGTAGTCCCTTCCTGCAAAATAACAGGGTAATATTATTCGTTCTTAGGCTTTTATTAAGCAGTTGGTCAATCCTGCATTTAGTCCTTTAGTCATCACTGAGAAATGGTTTGATCTACTGGGAGTTTCTGTTCCTGCGTGTTTGCAAGAAGTGAGCATCATGACCTGTAGCCCAGCTGCTGTGTGCCAGGCCCTGAAATTATGACATTTCCTGCCCAAGAAATAGACACAAGTAAAAGATTCCTGCAACATTTCGGTGTGAATTCACAGTGATTAATGTAACCTCTAGGAGGCTTTAAGTCAAGTGGTTCAAAAACCTATCACAACATTCATAAAATCAGTGCAGTCCTTTACTGACTTTCTGTTCTATGCACACTCCATCTGATACTTGTTTTTATTCTTTTCCCTTTCATGCAGTCACCTAATGCTGGAGACAAGGATGACCAAACTCTGACGGTAGGCAGCAATTAGTATACATCTGAGCATTTATTGCTGAAGAGGGTGGGTGAGATAAACCTTTCTTTGGTCAGCCACCTGTCAGCCCTTTTCTGAGTTACTGGACTCTCCTTTTTCCCTCTTGTGCTGCTATAGAATTTAAATAATTTTTTCCAGTGTCAAAGTAGTGAATTAATTCTCTTGATTGGTTTCTATCATTTCTCATCTAGTTTTTGAATGACGCCAAAGATCAATGTACTTGCCCTGTAAATGGTTTCATTGCAAAAAAATACTTCCTTCAGGTTTGTTTTTTTCCCCCCCCTATAATTAGGTTTAGGGAATCATTAATCAACAATTTGTGCACTCTGATTATCTCTTTTTATCCAAAAGGGTAGACCGCCATCCACAAAGCAGTTTTACTCTGCAGAATATATTCAATACATCAGTTATCATACTAGACAATGACATGGGGAAAAGAACCGCACCCATATACTTAAAAGTCCTTAAAACATGTAAAAGGTGCTTGTATGTTAGCTCCATTACTGCAAGTGGCTGCACTGCCTTACCACTCCAGCACTCTGTTTTTGCAATCAGTATTTATTGTATGGAACCAGAGTGAGGCATATGTTATACTCTGACTGAGCTTAAGGGTTTTGCCATTAAAAAGGGGATCTTTTGATCTTTAAGTGACCAAAATCTTCCATCATTTTGATGATCTGAAAGTTCGCAATACACAGAGGCACTTAAAATGAGGATTTACTTCAGGGATTCAATCACAAGTTTCTACAAAGAAACAAATTATGAATGAGTCCTGATGCAGGTATGAGGTTTTTAATTTCTTCATATTTTGAGAGCTTTCATGGAGCTGGACATTTCTTTTCCTGCTCTTTTCCTGAGTCCTAGTAGACTAATGATTAATCTGATGATCCATCCTCTGCAGAGAAATCGGATATATACATCACAATGCTTAATACAGGGTATAGTTTAATATGCTCTGCTATAGGTGATGACTGAAAATGTTTCACTGTGTGGTGAGATTAATTTGTAGTGTTTCAGAMCTGTTTCCACAAAAAACTAAATTCTTTCCCTTCTTTTTCTACTTAGACAAAGCCACGGCTCCAGCGGGGAGGAAGCTCTGCATCTCTCCACAACAGCCTAATGAGGAACAGCATCTTTCAGCTCATGATTCACACGCTTGACCCACTTGCTGAAGGTATTTCTATTACATTTTTTTTAATTTTCTGTTGAAAAAGCAAACAAATACTTTTCTTTTTCCTTCTCCTCATGGAAATATTTTTTACATTTATATTTACTTTCACTAGTCTTTTCTAGATGTGTTTGAATTTGCTGAGAGAGTTTTGCACTGTCGTGGCATGGTATATATGTTCCCACCGAGACTTGCAACTTAAGAAATGTGTTTACTGTGATACTAACTAAAACTGATCACCTGGTTGATATGTGTCTTAACTGCTGTTTCTCTCTACTTCTGGCTTCAGCATGAATGAAAAAATTATAAAAATTCTATCCTCTTGTACTTTTGTAATTTCACAGTTTTTGTTTTCTTCCCTAATTTTCATTTTACTACATCAGAAAAAAAGCCAAACCATTAAGTAATTTGTCATATGGGACATAAAGGAGGATGAAACTCTGCTGGTTTGACTTTGGATAGATAAACACTGAGCTTGGAGACAATGCAACAAACATTGCTCTGTGTTATATGCACGCTGACAGTTTGTTCGCTTTATCCAAGTGTAGTATAATTTGTATTCTTTGTGCTGAAAGACATAATTTAAAAAAAAGACATAATTTCTTTGGTCTGCTATGGGGTAATTTGAGTATCAGCTTCTGGTACACTTCCAAAAAATTCACACCCAAGTCTGTGTTTGGTAAATGTATGTCTATAAGCTCTTTTCTTGCTGTAGTAATAATTGTGTTTAGAAATTGCACTTGTGGAAGAAATATGAGTGACTAAAGTGACCTAAAACACTACTAACAGGGAGAACTTCCAGCCTTCAGAGGTTATAAAGTATATATAGCACCTTTTTGCATTTAAGTTGCTTTATGTTTCTCGTTGCAACATTGCATGCTACTTTTTAAATTGCTCTSTATCTCTTGGACAAGGCACATCTACTTTGCCATTTCCATCTCAAAAAGCTGAAGCTTACACCTGTTGTGTCAACACAAGGGCAATTTTAGCACCTGATTATCTGCTATACTGTACTGTTGCAACAAGAAAACTGAGTTCTGACTAGCAGACTTCCTACCCCAGCTTGTAAATTATAGTTTTGCACGGCAATCCCTTGCACTCCTCTCTTCCTATAAAGCAAAGCTTCTGGGCCGCAGATGCATCTGTGATGTCTCAAATTGCACTAAGTGCTAATGCAAACAAAAATTCCAACCTGAAGAGGTAAATGGGTTTCATCAATTCGTTTTTAAAGATAAGACAACAGAAGCAGGTGGGGTAGAACCCATTATCAGGGATAAAACCTAAATAATAGATGGAAGACCAAAAGGAAGCTAGAAATTTTGACTGGAGTTCCATTTAGGCTTTATAATGGTTCAGAAATAAGATCAGCTGTCAGGTATTATGTATTTCTGTGTTGCTCAAGCTTACTTCACTTGTTTCTCACACATAGCTTGTTCAGTGTCCAGGCCTTTTCCCATTGCTTTTCCCCCATAGCGCAGATATAGTGTGATCCAGAGGATCCCAGTTTTATGAGACCCACAGGAAAAAAAGGTTTTGAAATCTGGAGCCTGACTTAGGAGATGCAGGAGCCCAGCACTTTTGAAAATTCATTATTTTAATAAGATAACACTGTTCTTCATTATGTCAGTAAAACACTGGCTTTCAACATGGTTCAACAGAGATGACTGCAATGGATAAATCTTATTTAAATGACTCCAGAAAGTTTTATTTAGGGTTTCCTTGCTCAGAATATTTTCCTTTCTTTTTCTTTTTTTCCCCAGACTGTTATGCTTTTCTTGGTATTAATGTTCTTCAAAAGTTAGACTCTCAAGGTCTAGTGGCCTTTAACTGAGTACAAGGCAGTAGCCCCATTTATGTTTCATTAAAACTAGCACATGCTTTTTCTTCTCCCATTTCATTATCATTTGCCTTGCCCTTTTTTCTCATCCCTTGTGTCACTTATCACCTGCTCTCACCCATTTCCCCTCAGTGGCTTCCTCAACTGGGTCAGTCCACCAAAGCACTTCCCAGACAGACACCACAAGCCCTGATGTCGGCATGGCCAAAAGAACCAGATGTTTAGTCTCTGGAAAAACACTCTCTGCTCCTGAAGTCTGGCAGCTCTGTCTGGCTGTTTGCAGCTTCCAGATCAGCTGTTGCCATTCAAATGAAAATTTCCAGTTGTTGCCCTGCTGCTGGAATATCCAGCTTTTCTTTCTATTTAGATCAGTAATAAAGCTCACTATTGCATTCTGTTAAATAATTGCAAGGGAAATAGATGCAGAAAAGGATAAACAGCCTTGTTATTTGGATTTGTGAGGGCTTTGCAAGGCTCACAGAAAAGAAGTCTCATCTAAGTCCTCTAAGTGGTAGCATAAGCATTATAGAATATATAAACAGGCTCTATGACTACTAATGGTTAGTTTGACCTACACGGTCTTATTTTTACATTAATAAGTAATGTATTCGTAGTAAACCAGCTCATGTTATTTACTCCTGAATAATTCATTTGTCAAGTCACAACCAACCTCTGCTTTAACTGAGATGCTCTTAAAAATGCACTTGGTTATAAATAGAATATGAAATGAATGAGAAATAACTTTAAGAAGTTTTTGTTTTCCACAAAATGTAGAGAAAAGGAGTCACCATGATATATGATTCCACATTTGTGAACCTGTCCTTCCTCTCCCCCTTCCCCACAAATTTGTTTTTTCTCTGGCTTGTGCCTGTGCTGTGAAAGCCAGCTTGTGAACACTTTCAGAGCAGTGGACTTGCAAAGTGCTTTGCCCCACCTCTGACATAAATGACATCTGAGATCTTCAGTGGGTGTCATGGATGTGTGGCTCTTAGGATTCAGAAAGGTGTGCAGTGATGCTATGGATTTAGGAGTTTAAGACAAGCAAGGCTTCTGCTCTTTAAAATCTCAGTCTGCTTAAAGTTTCTAGGATAAGGGTTTGGCCACTCTAGCTGGTGAATGTATAGGATATTCATTAGCTGGAAGTGAAATTTACAATGCAATTGAAACCTCATCATTCATTAAAAATGTAACTATGCAAATGACATTGGCATTTTGTTTGCTTTTATCTTATTACAGAAATAATGACCTTGATGTGGATCATTTCCTGGGGATTAAGATTGCCGCGCATCAGGCTATCATCTACTCCCAGCTAGTCATTAATCCCCAGGAAATCCTGTGCCAAATTTGCTTCTGCTTAAGCGCTGGTCTTGCAATCCTTTATTCACCAGGTAGTCAGCTGGACTGTTCATATCGGCATTACCCATGTGAATAAGAGTTGACTCATCAGATTTGATGTATTGGCCAGGCCTCAATCCAAAATCCAAGGAATTTAAGCATATCATGGGAATCATTAATCATTTCTGAATTTTTTTTCTTCCATTCTGCCATGTATAGAAAGCTTACCCTCTCCCTACAACTTGTAGATTATACAACCTGTCCACCACGAAGAGGTCTAGGGGAGGACTGGGGGCTCTCTATCTTCAGGGGCTCTTCAGCTCTTACACCTCCTACTCTGAAAAGTGCTTCCTTCAGGACTGCAGAGGGAGATTTTCCTCCCCGGAGGTTCCTGCAGGAACTCTCCTGAAAGGGGAATATACCAGTGATGAAGTGGGGGTTCAGAGCATCACTATAGCCTGAAGCTACATTGATTTTCTTGCAGATGTTTAGCAGGGAACAGGAAGGATGAAATCCTTTTCTTTCATTTCCATATCCATTTTCTTATCATGCCACCCCTTTTCAGTCTGCTGATGTGGACCTGCAGGCCAACTAAATGTCTTCCTCGGCAAGGGAAAGATTTAGCTAGATGTTGACTTGCTTGCTCCTGCATGACAAGGGTATAACTCATATGCAAATGCCACCCTCTGCATGAAAATGAGTATGATATAAATCTCTGCCCTGGCTCCCTCCCCAGTGAAAGATATGCATCTTTGTCAGTTTTCTCCCATTCCCTTCTCTAGTTCCATTTCCAAAATGTAAAATTACAGGATAGTTTTTTGCAGTACTTCTGCAGAAAAGTTGTTTTTTATCATATTTGCTTTTTTTTTTTCTTAAACATAAATATGGTGCTTGTTATCGGTGAGAGAAGTAACCTTCTGTTACATAAAGCTGAGCTGACAGTTCTGTTACTTCCTTCACTAAATGCAGAAAAATGCACTACTGTCACTGACTGCTCTGAGAGAAAAAACCCTGAAACCTATGTTCATGATTTATCAGGAAAATAAAGAATGCTGTAATTCTCAAAGTTTTTGACATAGTGGCAATTTATAATTAATCTCTAGAACCTATTGTGTTCCTGGCTATTGATCTTAAGAATTTCTCAGCTTTTCAGTTCACCTCAAACTTTTTTGCTTAATTTGTTGCTGCTCTTTGTGTTCTTTTCTGAGATGGCATGAAAAATGCCAGCTTACCCCAGCACTGGCTGTCAGTGGTTGGGTAACTTCCCCTTGAGTTGAGGGAGCCCGGCAGGCTCCCAGTTCTGGATCTCTGTCTGTGAAACCCTTGTGCTCTTTTTCTTCCCTTAGCCTAGGTTAATCTGCAACATCATATCTGGGCTCACTCTCTTTGGGAAGCTTTTCTGGCTGAAGTTGTTTATTTATTATAAATATCCTCAGAGAAGCAAGGCCAGGCAGCTCAGCTTCCAGCGGCCCTCGGGCAGCGCTCAGCTCCTGCCTTGCTCAGGTAGCCTGAGCATTTCCAGTTTCCTCAACTCCAGCATGTGGATGCTGTGGGACTGCAGTGCGCTTCTCAGCACGATGCCAGAGGTGAAAGAATTAATTCTTAAAAAAGAATTTGTTTTGTGGCTTCTAGCTACAACTGCACTTTATCTAACACGAGGAAATATCTAGAGGAAATAAATGTAAATCACTCTGCATGTTTCTGTACTCTAGATTCTTCATCATTTGTGAGTGTCCTTGAGGCATATCCATGGGCTCCCACAGGAGTTCAGCATCCTTCTTCTTGCACACTTCTTCTAACCCAGCTCGTAACAGTTCTTGGTTGCTCTGCTGGCTCACCAGTGAGAAACAGCCCTCTGAGCAGGAAAACATGAACTTTCTCGTTTTTTCTCCTGCTGAAGGCTGAAGTGTTTGCATGTCCTTGCCAGAGTAGTTGGGGGCTCCCTGCCAGGCTCACATACAAATTAATAGCTGTTAATTATTATTATCTAGTGTCTTCCTTTTATCTCCATCCTCTGGAATTTCAGTCCAGTGTGAAGACAGGCAACCAGTATAAAGGACCATGAGGCTTACCACCAAAATGGAGTGTCTTGTCTTATAAAGACAGATATTCATACCCTCTTTATGCAGCTAGTTTTCAGTGGCTTGGCTGTCTACAGAGACAATAGCAAGATGAAAGCTTTTCCGTGACACCTAAACACCTAAACACCATTTAAACACCTAAATGAGGTGGGTGGCAGTGATGAGGTACATCACTCTCCAGTGAGGCCTCCTTCCCTTTTGCTTTACATTTTAACTCTGGTAGAACCCAGGGAAATTAGGTTCCTAACTTAGGCACCTTCATTGCATGCTTGATGTAGATGAGATGGATGAATACTTTCACAGATATCTCCAACACCAAACTGAATTCATAGGCTGAAGGTAGAACTGCCCACACAGTTACATTAAGCAACAGCATAGGTAACATAGAAAATGGGGATTATGTGCAACTAAGGGCAGACTTATTTAAATAGACAGAGATGGTATTTTAGATAGCCCTGTTATTATCTGTCAGAAAGTAGAGAAGGAAGCAAATTAAATCACTGTTTCCCCAGGGAACTGCAAAACATTACTAAAGAGTTCAAAGCCAGAAATTAGAGCGGTTGAATTTCCAAGCTTCCATGTAGAACTCTGAGGACATAAATCTCACTTTAACAGCTGTGGAGTTTGAGCTGTCCACAAAGATGTGTGCTTTTGGCGTAGAGGAAATGACATTTTAAGCTAATGAAGAGAATTTTGTTATGAAGTTATGTTTTAGCTGATTTATCTAAATTTGCRTTGCAAATGTGCATCTAAAAGAAAACAAGTAGAAATTTGAGGTCTGAATTTATTTTAACGAGTGGCTTATTTAGCCTACATGCATGGACCACTTCATTCTCATCCTATTTTTGGGATGTTGGTCTTGATTATCCTAAAGGCAGTGGCTCCACTTTCACAGATTGTAGTGCGAGAGTGTTTGGGACTTTTATCCAGCTAATACGTCTGTAGGTAATGATATGTATAAAAAATTAGATATATTTTATTACACATAACTTGGGGCACAAAGAAGCCCTTCCAAATTCCTCTCCAAATGGGCAAGTCAGTAACAACATGTAGTTGTTGTGTTGCACTCAAAGTCTGCAAGAGTAAATGTCAGGTCTGTTTAACTTCAGCTGGTTCCAAAATATAGAGAGGAAAAGGCAGCACACTGTACTAGTTTYACTGATAGAATTTTTAACTATTTAAAAACTGAAGAACAGTTCTCCCTTTCCTTTCTAATAACTCAATTTTCCTCTACTTTTATTAAGTTACCATTTCAACACTGGGAAGAGACTCTAATTCTAYGGACAGTGAAAATGAATTGCTAAGAAAAGGAGAAATCAAGCTGAAGGAAAAAAAAGAGAGAGAGAGCGAGTGCACATGCGCTCTCAAGCCTTTTTGGCCTTCTTTGAAATATTTTAGAAGAAGAGGAAAGTGTAAGCCCAACTATTGTTTCTTTCCAGGTCACATTCAAAATCAGAATTGCTTTTTGTAGGTAGCAAATTTTAAATAATGCAAGTTTTATGGTGCCTTTTTCTAACTTACCTTTGAAATTTAGAAATTCACTCTTTGTGTTTGTTTTGTGGTAAATGTTAGTTTTCTCAACAATTTATTTCTACACATCATGTTTTATTCTTCAACCAGAATCTACAGAAGCTGCTCACCACAGGCAAAATTCATGCCTTGGATCTCCTTGATACYTTCCGGTGATGTGCTGTTCTTCAGGCAGCGTATTCGTCCTGGGATTCCCTACTCGGTGTGAAAGCAAGACATGAATATTTAAATGCGAGCGTTATCCCAGGGCAGGATACACCTGTTCTGACTATGCATTTCCATGCTTAATGAGTTCCACTTCTTTTTCAATTTCCTCTTAACTCTGAATATCATTGTTAAAAATAACAGTAAATAACAYGAATAAGTTATAAACCTCTACAGAGCTGTGAATAATAGTAGCTATGAGGGAGGTTCTGTTGAGGCTGGAAGCAGTAAATTTTCTTTGGGACAGTTTGTATATGGCAGATAGCTTAATCCTACAAAGGCTGAGTGGATTTTATGATTGGATTGTGAGAAGAACATGCATTTTCCTTGCATTATTCTCATCAGACATGCTGAAAATCAGGACTGCTGTTCACTGCAGTTGAAGTTGCACGTGTCCAGCACGCCGAAGTGTCTGGCCCCACAGACCCTGGGCAAAATCCTGGCCCCACCAGAAATGATAGTAATGATCTCAGTATCATCAGGAGGGTGAAGTTTTCACTTCTACATCTTGGCATTCCCATTCTCACAAATATTTGTAAATTCTTCAAGGGGAAATACTCCCTTCAATGTCAGTGGGTATTTTGTTTGACCAAGACAGGGTCAGTTCTGGTATTACAGATCAACTATCCTTTGGTGTCATTATGTTGTAGAGAATATATGACACTAGTTTTCCAAAGTTTGCTGGCAGGTGACATAAAGATGAGCGAAAGAAGATGAAAAGGAAACAAAGCCATCAGGAAGAGGTTAGGCATTATCCTGATCAGCTTCATGCTTTTCTTAAAAAAAAAAAAAAAAAAAATTAACCACCCAAAATATCAAAATCACGATCTGCCTCATAATATTCATTTAAATATCTTCTTTTTTGTTGATTGTTTGTTTTAGTAAGATGCCATTGACCCACCTCCTTAAACAAATTTGCCTCTCCAGTGTATCAGTTAGAATCCTGTGGGCCCTCTGATAAACTTTCTTTTGGCACTAGAGAAGGTCTGATGGACTATACGGACTGAAAGAACTGTGGATTTTCAGTCTCATTTTACATGGTGCACTAAAAGCAAAGTAATAGGCATATCTTGCTTTAAGGTGCTGTTATTCTCAGCTGCTCAGAACTCCATTGGTATGTTTGTATACATTTTCAATTATATTTCTATTTACATTCCAATTAGATAAAATTGCAATAAACTAATTATAATAAAAACAGACAACTTTAATAAGATTCTTATCAGGACAAAAGCAGCTGCAATAAAAAACAGGGTAAGGACATACGATGAGAGAGAATAGGAATAGAAGCTTGAAACTTAAAGACAAGATAAAAGGTGACCACATTTGTTTTTAGAGTCCAGAGCAACAATGTCTCACATAATTTAGTTTCTCTCCAGTATGCTGCCTACTGGCCAAGTAACTAAAAGTCAGCTAAAAGTGTCAACATAAAGATCTGCCTTATAATCTTCATTTAAACCACTTCCTTTATTTTCCTACCTGTGTTAATAAAGCAATACCAGCATAAGCATAGTCTGAAAAGATATAATTCTGAAAGGCATATTATTTACTGTATTACTCAGATCCGGAAGAGGCCCCTTGCAATTGTTTCTTTATCAGCTCAATGGCAAAGCCTCCATTTTGCAAGAACTGCCAGCTCGAACACTGGCAGCTTGAAGGTCCACAGGCAAAAATGCAGGCTACAACAATGAATTATAACTTGCATAATTTAGATTATCCTGCAGGCATTACAGGAAAAAATCTTTTGCCTTTTAAGTAACATTTTTTTTCTCCTCTGCATACTGCAGTGATAGTACGTAATAWGTCCCACAGCAGTCCAAGGCCTCCGACTGTCCCAGATGAGACAGATGAAGTAGGTAATGAATAATCTACAAGGGAGATAAGAAGTTTATGAAGTATACAAAAGGTGGGAGTCAAATTTAATCTGAAATTCAACAAAAGAAAATTATTTCAAAAGGATTCTTCCTTTTAAAACTCACAGTGCCTGATATCCTTTAATTGTTGGGGTTTATGTGCTTTTCTGTTACCTCAAAGAGTCTATTTATAAAGGAATTATCTTTTATTATAGTTCTTCTAGAGGTTAGAACTCTTACTTTACACCTGTGTGATGTTAATCTCCATTAAATCTTTGGCACATTTTTAGCACTTAGAGTTCTTTGTTCCAGATCCAACATCTCTGATGAAACCAATTCAACTTTGATTCAAATTTAGATTGAATAGCTATGACAAATGATCTAGCAACACTTCTGAAGTGGGCTCTTTTTAGTTTACAGCTGGGTCTCTGACCAGCTAATTGAATTTTCTCAAGGCCAGCTGGAAGAAATCACAGAAAACATTAGGGAAGAAGAGAATATATACCTTCTTGATGTCATTATATGAATTCCTGTAAGTGCTTCACCTGAAATTCTCAGCCTTCTTTTAAAAAAAAATTGATAAGAAGAAAAGGAGATGTTGTAAAACATGGTGACAACAGTAAGTACAAATCTGGACTCATATCACAAAGATTTAAAGGAGGATAAAATCCTTCAAGAAGAAACTCCTAAGGTGGCTGTTCAGGAAATCCATCCAGGACATAAATAAGGGGAAACTCATTTTTATAAATGCAAGAGGCTTGATTAAAGCAATAACCCAAGCAGTAAAGGCAATAAAAATCAGTAGTTCTGTGCTTCCTCTGCTTGCTACCGAATAAGCAAGTAACCAAAGGGCACGTTCAGCATCTGGGAGAAAAAGAAAATGGGCAAAACATACTTCTCTTCAAAACTAGGTTTTCTATGAAGCTGTGTTCATTTCTTGATTCAAAGCTCGATTCTCCAGGGACAGTATAATCAGAGAGCAGTAATGATCTAAATTGTAGTTAGGAAATCCCATTGTTGACTTCTTCCGCCTCTCCTTGCCAAGCACCGCCTCTGCTCTCACTGTTGTTCCCAGACGCAGGACCTATTTTGATTCAAGCAGTACTAACATAAAACTAGACCTTATGGGGGAGAGCTATGTTGATGTAAGTCCAATTTTCATTTCATCCATTTGTCAAAACTTGGCTAGGGACAGACATCCTCTTTCGGATCCAGCCAGTCAATGAAGTTGTTATGCTCATCATCACTTTTCTGCCAGATGTCACAGCTCCGGTCTGTCTGATAGCTCACAGGAGAGCTTTCCAACCCAGCTCAGCAAAAATGAACTGCAGCAGCTTAAACACTGGAGAGAGAAATATTGCAAATTGCAGTGGCAGGACCTGTTAGAGCAGCCCCCACAGCCTGCGGGACGGGGCTTGTCTATCGGTAACCTTCAGATCCCACAGTGCTGCAGTGTGCAGGGAACGCTCATCGTTCAGGATGGGTCCTCTGTTTTGGCTAACTGAGACCTGCTTCCACAGTTTTCTTTCATGTTTATTCTGGCCCTCTCATGAAGTTGATCAGCAAAAACTTGTTGTTCATTTCAATAGACATAAAACTGAAATTTTGTGTATTCTCCTCATTAAAAAAAAATATCTGGGCTACTCAGACTAGATTTCATGTATTCTTTCCTTTTCYCTGAGCCCGCTTGCACTCAGCAGGCTACTGAACAATAAGCGTGGATTACCAAATTAAAGCCTTTGTTGCTTCCTCTGAAGGACTGTCGGGAACTGACTTTCAGAGTTGTGTGTGCAACCTCTTGCACAAAAAATCCCTTCTGTCTCCAAAAGTAGGTTAGGATTCATGTTTACAGGATTTTTTTGCTTTCAAGTCATAATTCTTGACTGCAAATTCACTCTCAATTTTACTTATCAGTTTCTAGCCTCTTTTTAATTTCTCTTCTCCCTTTTATTTTACATTTTTTAACCCTTCCACAGGTTGAATTTATGGGTATGAAAACCCAGAAAAGATTTATACTGTCCATTTGCTGCTGTACCAATAGCCCCAAACCTACAAAGACTTAGGCAAAATCTCAGTTTTTCTCACAGGAATGGTCCTATAAGTAAAGTTAAGGCTGAGTCCTGTGAAACTGTTCCTTAGCTAACATTAGTCATAAAGGTGTTTGCAAGCAATGTTGCTAGGCTATATTCATTTTTACAGTATCTGCGTGACTATCACTCTTTAAGATTTGTTTATGGGAAGGATGTGCTCATCTTCTGATACCTTGCAGATTATAAGACTGGTTGAACCTCATGAAGTTCAACAAAGGCAAGTGCAGGGTCCTGCACCTGGGGAGGAATAACCCCAGGCACCAGGACAGGTTGGGGGCTGACCTGCTGGAAAGCAGCTCTGCGGAGAAGGACCTGGGAGTGCTGGTGGACACCAAGTTAAGCATGAGGCAGCAATGTGCCCTTGTGGCCAAGAAGGCCAATGGTATCCTGGGSTGCATCAGRAAGAGTGYTGCCAGCAGGTCGAGGGAGGTGATTCTCCCCCTCTACTCAGCCCTGGTGAGGCCACATCTGGAGTACTGCATCCAGTTCTGGGCTCCCCAGTACAAGAGGGATGTSGCACTACTGGAGCAAGTCCAGCGAAGGGCCACAAAGATGATTAGGGGCCTGGAGCATCTCTCTTATGAGGAAAGGCTGAGAGAGCAGGGCCTGYTCAGCCTGGAGAAGAGAAGGCTGAGAGGAGATCTTATCAACGTGTACAAGTATCTGAAGGGAGGGTGTCGAGAGGATGGGACCAGACTCTTTTCAGTGGTGCCGAGCGACAGGACGCGAGGCAATGGGCACAAACTGAAACACAGACACTTCCATCTGAACGTGAGGATATACTTTTTCACTGTGAGGGTGACAGAGCACTGGAACAGGTTGCCCCGAGAGGTGGTGGAGTCTCCTTCTCTGGAGATATTCAAAACCCGCCTGGACGCGATCCTGTGCAATGTGCTCTAGGTGACCCTGCTTGAGCAGAGGGGTTGGACTAGATGATCTCCAGAGGTCCCTTCCAACCTCAACCATTCTGTGATTCTGTGAAGGATATATAGCTCTTTAGAAGGTAGTTATAAGATATTGAGTTTATTGGTTTATTGGTGTTTGGCTCTTGAAATCAGCTACACACTGTCCAGCAGCAGAGCTGAAAATGACCACCAGTATTGTACCTACCATCTTAAAAGAAGTTATTTCCCAATATTACCAATGTCACACATGAGTCACAGACACAGTGATATAGGCAGAATCTTCATCGATACACAAAAAGATACTCACTGCCACCCTGCTTGTTCCCAAATGTCTCACAGTTAATTTTAAGCCAAGCTGTCACTGAGTTTAAAAAAAGATTATGCCTCAACACCTTCATAACTGCAGAAATCAGACACTAGGAAGGTCCAGAAAATACAGCGGTGGAGTTGCACTAAAAATTCAGGGATTACCTTCAGAGATTTCTCTTTAGCAGCTTTACTTTGAATAAAGAATAAATCAACATCAAAGATTTTAATTCCCTTAGGGTATATAGAAGAAATGTGACAAGAATTTTGATGCAGATGTGTATTTTTATGTAAGGTCAGAATCTTGCGCTTGTCTAAGAAACCTGCAATGCATTACTGTGTTTACAAATATAAAGGCCCAATTCCTGAAGTTCTGAGAGTCTGAGGTAACATTTTTTGTGTAGGGGTACACACTGTTAATATCTTTAGGATAACAGTTGTAGCAGTACAGGTTGCTATCTTTAAAATAGCTGTGTGTCTTACCAAGTATTCTGAGAAACTCCAAGCCAGGTTCATTTCTGACATAACCGGGGGCGACTTCAGTCAATATCTGAGGCCCTCATGGCAGCAGAGCAAGGAGCTGGAAATACTGGCTACACTTTCTTCCCATGGGAGCTGGGACACAACGATTAACAGGCAGAAGTTAGTGTTTCACCACAGACAGTACCTGTAAAATTTATTGAATGCACCTGGCAAAAATAAACTGAGTAATTAGGTGTATTATTTGAAATTACAACTAATATAGCACCATTGACTAATGGTATTATTCTTTCTGCTTACCTAGATATGGTGTAGCAACTACATATATGGTAGAAAATAAGAGGTAATGGCAGATGTTGTCATAATCCTTCAGGAATGTCAGGCAAAATTACCAGTAACCCTCTGTTCTCCTCTGGCTTGAAAATATGCAGAAAGGAAGAAATTAATTCAATGACTATGTGATTGCCCAGGATGGGCTGTTAAGCTGCACTTCTGCATCCTCTTCGCTTTCCGAGACCAGAAGGGACGCTGATACTGACTGTCAGCCAGGCTGCCTGCGGTGGCCCCCGCAGCGGGAGCTGCGTGGCGCGGGGGGCTAGACAGTGCTGTTTTAAGCAGCAGGCCCTAATAATTGTGTGTTTCTAATGAGTGCTTCAGTCCTCTGAGGAAGGAGGGGAAGGAAGAAGATATCAAAAGCGGTGTTCCCAGCCTTTTTCCCCATTGTCCGATAGAAGCTGCTTACATACGTGACACGCTGGCTGCACTATGATTTTACAGGACACTGAAACTGACAGACATTTCAGAAAAAAATAAAATATCTTGTCTTTCTGTCTTTCCTTACAACCTCTCCATGATCTCTAAAGTCATCCTGCACGCTGAGCTTCAGAAAGGAGCATCAAACCTGAAAGAGTCTGCAAGGGAATATTTCATTATGATCCACCACAGTTACCTGCAAGAAATGTCTTATAGTGCTTCAAAGTTGAGAGTAGGGACATTTTAGGAAAGCAGGACCAGTATGAAAACTGTAATTTTTCAAACTTTTAGGATTTTTTTAAAGTATTTTGCAATTCCAAATATATAGTAGGCATTAATTTAAATCAGTGTTAGACAGATCTCCAGAATTTCTAAGTCAGATAGCTAAACATAAAAAGTCTCTAGGTCTTGAAGCTGCTTAGATTACTCAGAACTCAAATTCAAATTCAAGATTTTAGCAATATAGGAATTCATACAATACTTTTGGAATGAGCTTCATGTATTTATTATAACATTCATTAGAATTTTTTTTCCTAATAAAATGGCTTTGTTTCCTTAGAGCAAACATCTTTAAGGTGAAAGTAAAAGCAATATAGAACATTCAGAATATTTTTAAAGTGCAGGAATAGTTGGGGAATATATTTGAACTTCTAACCTCACGAAACTAGAATTCTCAAATTTTCAAGGTGTTGGAATTTTTTGGTCTCTTTCCAAGCAGCCTTTATCACAGTATTTCCGATTTCCAGTTCCATATAATATCCAGTGGTTTTAACAGCTGAAAACATTTTCAAATCTACCAAATTTTTTTAAAAAGCACTTAAATTCAGTTGGAGTTTACTTAGARTCATGTTAAACAGAGTCCTGTTACAATAGGAAAATTCAAAAATAAACACTAAAGACTAGATTTACTCCCAAATTTTACAGCAGAAACGAGTACTGTACATTGGAGGCAGTAAGGGTGCCTGGGTTTAGCTGTAAACTATGAATTAAGTAAACCTTTGTTTTGGAACGTTTTCATCAGATTAATATTAATTTGTAATAGTATCTTAGCAACAAATTTCAAGAGGGCTTTAAAATCAGTGACATCATATAGGATCCATTTGGGGGCATCTGGTTTTTAGCTCTCAAATATTTCCATGGTGTATGGCACATGCAAACTGCTGGGAACAGTCATTTCTGAAGATCCCTTCCAGGAGCTGTGTTCAAAAAAGTGTACCACACAAAGCTGATGTACCAGGTCAAGCCAAATTTAGATGTCTGGTTGATCTGTGAGAGTGTTTTTGTTGTTAGATTTTTTTTACTATAATGATTTAGAATCCAGTTCTTTTACCTCTGGTGTTGCTGAGCAGCACTGATGCACATATTTTTGTTGAAATCAACAAAACAATTTGTGTGAGTAAGTGCAGCTGACAGTTTCTAGCATCATCACAGTGCTGTTGTTTGTATAAAATATTCTGCTCTGGATATAGGACTATAAAAGCTTTGAGGAGTGTAATCTCACCAACAAGATTAGATTTTTCCTGGAAATAGCTTTGCTAACTGCGAGAATTCACCTAGTTTAAAGCTTGGCGTGCTGAATTGCTGGCATTGTATGAGTGCCTAGGACATGACTAGCGTCAGCGTTGCGCACTTGCGTGGATCTGTTTGTACCTTTTCTCTGTTTTCATAAGGTCAGAGCCCCCTGTTTTTCCTTCCTCTTTGTTGTATATCTCTCATTTCAGACGGGACAGAAGCAAACGCAGATCTAAACCTGGTTGCCAGTACCTCAGTTACCATGCCTTTCTGCTGCTGCTTTCCTTTCTGCTGGAGATTTAGCATAATTTGCCATTATTGTGGGCTCCCTCTGAAAGCTCCTCTGTGTCTCTTCCATTAAGTCAGAGGTCCTTGGCGCGGTGGCTGCCACCACCACGTCCCATGCTATCGCTGTGTTAATGCTGCGGTCTGCAGCCGGGGTGCCACCTTCAGTGCCATCCTTCCCCTCTCCCCCAGCTCGTTTTGGGGGAGACGTGACTTCATCCACCCTGTCGCTCGCAGCCTTGCCTCCTGCATGCACTTGCATTTTACTGCTCTCGTTACTCTCTGGCTTCTTTCGGCATYGGTTTCCCACGCCTGTCTCCATCCTCCAGTGGACGCCTCGCCCCAGGTTCTAGCAAACCTGGTCACGGACAGGTGGAGGCAGGGATCGGTGAGAACAGGTTCAATCAAGGGCTCGGGCCCCCGTCATCAGGGATGCCCAGTCCCAGTATTAAGCAGCACGCCAGGTTCCTGACGCCTTACACAGAGGAAGTCTGTCCTGACACGATCAGGAGCTTTCCCTGGRTAAGGAATTCGGACCTTTCAGGCTAAAATTGAGACATTAGGACAACAGCTTTTTCTACATAAAAGCAGCAAACGAGATTATATTACAGTATTAAGAACATCTTTACAAAATAGTACATGAATAACTAGATCATTTTAAAGCAATATATAAAATTATTTCTTTAAATTACATCTTTCTTTGCCCTGAGAGACTTAGAGTAATGCCATATGATTATGGGCATACTTATGTGCAAATAAGGACAGACTACACTGTGCAAACAAGACTATATCAGTATTTGTAATGGATTTTTTTGAAGTATGTCCCTGAAACAATCTTTACAGTTAAGTGTAATTCAATTTAAAAATTCTAACCATAATAAAAGCTTGTATTTTTTTAGTTACATGGCATAAAGCTTTCTCTCTGTGTACAAATTATATAAGAAATGTTTGTTTTGCAGATTCAAGTATCTGCAAATTAATAAAAATTTGGATCTTTTAAAGTAYCAGATTTGCATATCATCACAATATTTTAGAGTTAAAAATTAAAAGCAAGATTTCCATTGAAATTCTCCCACGTGGAAAAAATATTGAAAGATCATGAAGTGCATCAGCTAAAAACAAAATAATTGGCTAGCATTTGTATGTTTGCTTAAGTACTTTCATAAACATAAATAGAGAATAATTGCATAGAAAACACCCATATCAAATTGTTAAATATCCATTTTTTTATAACTAAACTGTTTTAAAGGTTGAATGCTTAGAAGCACAGTTGTAAAGCTTTACATAAGGAATGACAACAGAGTGAAATTGCTTACAAATTTTTCAGCTTTGTGCATTAATATTTCTCTGTCCTGCTCTGTAGAATTTTGAAACCTATATTAATTATTGTGTTGATATACATGCAAAACTTTAAGAAAAAAGAATATTTTTATACTGAAATGAAATCTAAAGTAACATCTGAAGAAGAAAGGTGATTTTGTACAAGATTCTGTCACATGGAAGCATAGTCCTAAGGAGCTGGGGAGCTCTGCTTTCCATTTGTTCCTCTACTGTGATAGACCGTAATAATGTGAGATATTCAGATCTAATTAATGATTTAATTAATTTAGATGTTATAACACCTGATGAAGTGAGTAAATGCAATTTTTCTGATCTCACACATGACAAGAGAGTGGTCAAATTAAGTAACTCCTATATAGCAAGTCAGCATCAGCACTGCTATCAGAATGCTTGTAAGACAGCATCTCATAAAAGAAGATTTATATTCTCATATAAAGAATCATGATTCTTTAGATAATGCTTTTTTTTTTTTTTTTGGATGCCTAAATATTTAAATGCCTGACCTGAGACATGTTAAAAGGCTTAGTTTCCAAAGTTCCTGCTGATCAGGTCCTGTCAAGGTTTATTATGTGTCCCCATATATGGAGACACCAAAATTGGCAATCACCTTGAAAAGGCTGAATTTTAGATTTCAGCACTTCTCCCGAGATCTCAGTCTAGCAGGTCATTTATCTAAACCACGTGACTTGTGAAACTTCCTGGGGGGAAAGGCTCTGCTATTTCTGTAATCCATGTTTCGCTGTCCTGCAGAATTTTTTTGCATAATCGCTGTGAAGTTTATGAAGCACATGCAAAAACATGTACATTTCTTGAATGTCTGCTGTTTCCTTATCTTTGTGTCTTTTACTGTGATGTTGTAGAGCTTGGATCATATGGAAACCTAAAATATTATGACACAATGACTGAAGAAGGTAAGAAATATTTTAGAATTGTTTGTATGAGCTTTCTGTAAAGTCCTTCTTTGAGCACCTTTTGTGGATTTGCTTTTTCTTTCATTTTACTTTATCCTATTTTCCCTTTCTTCATTTTTGAATAATTCTTTTTTGCATGATTTCATTGTCACTGTGATCAGTTGTCGCTCTCTTTTCAGGTTACTGTCATCAGCTTTTCAGTTTTGCTTCTTTCAGATAAGGAAATGCAACAGAATGTGTTTATTAAAGAAGGACAAACATGCAAATCCACACTCACAAATTCTACTGAACTGTATAATATAGCTTACAGTTGCTTATTTTATGTCATGTTTTACAGTGCATTCAAGAAGATGAGTTCATTTATGGATGTTCAAATCACTCAGTTTGAAAACATTTATTAAATTACCTCAGTTTTGTGTATTATTCAAAAGTAATCAATAAACTTCTTTTAAAAAAAAMCTAGGCTTCACTATTTCTAGAATATTAATTGTATGCTTAATTACAATACAAAAACTGTATAAAATCCTGATTCTGCAATACAAGTAGGAAGTAATTAGGGCCTGAATCAGTGCTCAGTGAAATCTCAGGGAATTTTTCAGCTGAGTCAAAAGCATTGCTGTTTAAAATGCTAATTCAGGAAAGCAGTTAAGCATATGCTTAATTTCCACCACATGCTTCAGTCCAAGTCCACTCAGCATTTCTGCAATTGGGAAGTTTTCCTCAGCTGAGACCTGATTGTCGGTAGGATCAAGGCCTTTTGTGCAGCTCTCTGATTACAGCGCCAGGCAGATGGTTTCATGGGTGTTCAGTTTTGCAGTGAACAGCTTGCTGGAAGATGGAGATAAGCGCGAGGCCTGTAGAAAAGTTAACCGCCTGTTCCTAAGTTTAAATTCCTAAATTCTTAAGTTTAACCATGGGAATATATGATGAACAGCTAGATTCTCTTTTTTTAAAAAAGACAGCTACTTTCTTGCTTAGATTATTTTCTAGTTTAGACTGATCTTGATTTTAAAATGTTTTAAGAAAACCTTCATTATATGACTTACTCCTGGCCATTTCTCCAGGAAAAGCAAATGTTAGATTCTGACTATTTCCCATTTTCTACATGTGCTGTTGATACTCACTGAAATATAACCATACTATTCTGGGCCCTGCTTTTGGAGGCGGTTCCTGTCACCCTTGTGCCTGCTATTGCAAGACGCTGATTTTTTCTAGAGAAGGTGCAAGCTCCAGCTCATACGGACGACAGGGAAAGCTGGAGTGCTATCCACAGTTGCCCAGCTGGCAAATTCACTGTCCAATTTACAAGGATGGGCATGAGATAATAGATGCTTGAGAGGAGATTTTACTGGACATTTTGGTGTTTAAGTTGTTTAAATACTCCTCTCAAGCATCTGAAATGAGTTGTTAAYCCAGACCATTCAGATACAGCTACCAGAGCTAAAGTTTTTGCGGTATGTGTCATCTCAATATTTATCACAATCAAGTTACAAATGTCATTTTTCATTGTAGCCTCAGAGTTGGATACATTGAGGTTTTTCTTTTTTTTTCTGAAGTACTAAGTCTACCGTTTCCAAAGTAGTCACTACATCAATAGACTTCTGAGTTGTATAAATACCCTAATGGTAGTTAAATATAGCTACTTGTGGGAAAATATCCATGCAAGTACGCTCTGTAAAACTGCTATATATTATTACCATGCTTAGACTGAATATAATGCTATAAATATTCAGTGTCACCTCAGAGAGCACCCTTCATGAATAAATAATCAAAGACCTACTGTACATTTTCTTCCAGTAGCAAAAATAAGGAAGGAAGTGCTTTTTGTCTTTAGGAGTATTAACACTGACAAGAGTCTGTGATATGGGTTAGCTTCCCAAATACAACTGTCGTCATCATCATTTTTACATGTCTTCAAAAAGCAAATAATGAATAGTGTATCCCAGAAGCTGAGCTTAGATCAAAGCACGCTATATCTTGAACTTTCCATTTGGATATGCAAAAACATAATCCCCATCACTCTGCATCACACTTCATTATCCTTTTTTCTTCTTTATCTTCCTTTCTTAACTGAGCTTTTTACATTTTTATACATTAAGTTAGGCAGAGGAATGTGTAAACCCAATTATAAATCCTTTTTTTTTTTCTAATACAGTACATTCTTACGTCAGCGTCCCCAAACCCTAAGTGAAGAGAGCTGACAAATCTTTAAATCCTCTGATGAAGTCACACAAGGCACATCAATTCTTGCTGTTGTGTCAGAAGAAGCAGAGGCAAAAGGTGACAATAACAGATATAGTGAAATAGTCAGAAGACCGTTGTGCTCTAGGTCTTAAAACTGAGCTCTGCTGTTTTGTTAGCTCCTGTTTGGTCTGAAACTGACTTTAGATTAATTGCTGATTAAACAGGCCCAACTTGGAGAGAAAATATACCCTACCACATGGGAACATGAAAAATCTGCATGTATGTGCAGATTCATGCATTCATGTGACACCGGTGACTTTTTAGCATTAAAGCTGAAGGGGTATAAGGAGGATTTCTGGAATTGATCGGTTGTGACCCGATAGTTTCGTTCCCTAACTGTCCACCAGCAGGCCAGGTAGGCACAGTTTAGGTTGCCTAGACAGCCTTAATTTTGACATCCTGTGACTCATGAAAGCTTGGCTGCAGTGCTAGTGTTGCAAAGATGTAGTAATTTGCATTTAGTCAGAGGCTGAAAAGCAGACAAATGGTAGTATTGAATTTTTTAAACCAGTGAATTTCCCAAAATATTTTTCTGTCAAATCAAAGGCTTCTGACCCAGAGAATCTGAGTCTGTAACCTGGGTTGCAATCAAAGGACTTTTAATATAACCTTGATCAGGAGGCGAACTCAGAGATGCCAGCTGGAGTTACTCATGCAGATCAAGGCACATGTATATTGTACAATACTGATTTGTTTGCATGTGTTCAAATATAACCAATTTAGCTTTAAGCTACCTTCTTTGCCAACCACCTGTCCCTGATCTCCCATTCCTTCTTATTCCGCCCCACCCAAACTGAAACAAACTGCAAAATTGGTCTGAGTTCAGCAAATCTAGATTAATGAAAGAATTTTCTAAAATAGCTTATCCTGTTTGGGGTGTGTGGAGTCAAGAATTTTCATTGACCTGAACTCTCATGGTAGCAGATGATGTAAAAACTACTTTACATAGTCAAACCCACAGTACATAGGACTGTTAAAGACAAAACCCAGGCTTCTAGCTTCTAATAGAAAGAAAAAGTTACATGAAATTCCTATGGCTTGTCATAGTAATCCCACCTGGAGATGAGAAAAAGGCATGAGAGAAGATCTGTGCCTAAGGTTAAACCTCTGGGGCTTTCTATTAAATATGAATGATTTAGAAATATCCTGAGATGGTCTTATTCCCTGGTGGGTCTGTGCATACCTGGGCTTCTCCTTTGCCAGACAAGTTTTGTTTAGCTTTGTTTTTTAACTGATGGAGGAAAAGGGAAGGAAGAGGCTCCACTTCCGCTTGTATGTCACTACCCTCATGCAGGCTAGCAGTAGTGCTTTCCTGCAGTGGCACTTCAGTTTTATACTTTTGATAGTCCGTATTTTGTCTTTTAATCATTTCTTTCCACTGCTTGTTCACCTATACTGAGTGAATCAAATGGAAGGGAATAAAGTAAAACTATGTAAGACAAACCATGCATTTCTAAGAAAGAAAAATGAAGAAAAATAGTGTTTCCATTTCCAATAATCAGTTTAATTTCCATGACAGTGACTTGTAACTGTGGAACAGTCTCCTGAATGAAGTGGTGGATGTGTATCTTACAATGGTAATGTCAGGGTAGGAAACTCCTTCTAAAGAAAAAATCAGCATGGAAGGAGGCCCTTGACAATACAACAAAAATTGAGGAAAACAAGTTTTAAGCTCATATAAAGCAGAGTGAATCTCTGTAGAGACATTTCATTTTCAGTTCAATATTAGCTCAAATTTCTCTAAACAAAACTAAGCAATTCCAAACAAAACAAGAATATCCCTATAAAACTCTGCATTATTTTAATTAAATTGTTTAAAACTGAACCTTAAATTAAAACTAGCGTGGAGTAGGTGAAGATGTGGATGCTTCCACAGATCTTTTTCAGGAAGAGTCTCAGTTTCTTCGTTTGCATGGCTTCCAAAAATGCAGTTGTATATTTGTGGCATCATAAGCCAAATCCTCAAATGTGTGAAGCCAAGATTGGACTCCGAAACCTACCACCAGCAATCTATGAGCAAACTGACATGCAAGGTGTATGAAAATTATGCAGGCASCTTTGAAAACCTAAACATGCTTATTGATAAGCTCTTTTTAATTGCCCCAGTGCTTCAAATGGAGTTAGAAACAGGCTTGACTTTTCCAGCATTTCAGCATAAAATATTTGGAAATACGATTTTCTTTCTACTTCTCTCTGTTTTTCCTTTCTCTCTTCAGTTCATCTCATAACCTGAGCACTTCCCTTTCTCTCTCTTCTTTTTCCTTTCTTTCACTTTTTTTCCTCTTCTTCCTTTTCTTCCTTTTCTAACTAAAATCTCTGGCATTGACCCTATGCATTGAAATAAGGAGATGGCTTACAATTTATCATTGTGTTCTACTCTGCAATGCTCTTCTGCAGGCAACTTTACTCGAGGCATTTTATACCAAAAAAGAAGATGTTTGCAATGTATTCTTAAATGCTAACTTTTATTTTGGAGCATGATATGTTTATGATAAGATAGAGGTTGCAGAAGGGGCAGTGCCTACAGCTATTTATTGGATCTTTGTATTATTTTTATTACTTTTGAAGTGATTTGCTGTTGACAAATTAATTCCACTTCCCAACAAGTGATATCTGCTAGTCCCTTTGCGCAGTAGAATGTAGCTTCTGTGCATATGAAAGTGTTGGTACAGAGTTTTGAACCAGTTTCTTGTAATGGTATTGTTTCTGATAAGCTCCCATTTGTGAGAGGGGAAGAGAGGATTTGTTTCTTGACCCATGATTCATTCTTGCATGTCTTGTATTTTAACTTGGAAACAGTGACTCTGCATTATCCAACTCACTGAGTTCATTCATGACTTCTCTCTGCTTCCCACTGTTAATCAATTATTTGATTCCATTGAAATATCTTTTGGCCTTAAGCCTGCATTCATTTTGCAGCAAGGACAGCAAGAGTTGGACTGCTTTCAATGGATTTTTTTTTTTTTTAAGATTAAGAATTAAAACAGGCAAGAGCCCTGGCTGGTATTAGTGTTTTTAATTAGAAGAGTACTGTGCTGTAGTTATCCAGTTATATTTAAACAAAGAGAAAAAAAGCCTGGAAGAGTAATGGCAATGAGAATAAAAATAGAAAAGGAGGCATACAGCATCTTCCTACAAAACATAAACTGTCATAACCTATCCAGAGAGTCCTTACATAAGATAACCAACTTAGAGGAAGAACTGAGTTAATTTCACTTAATGTTTGCCATCTTTGACATTGTCTAGTTTGAATACGTCATTTGGACTCAATAACCGACAAAGAGTAACAGGACCTGAGACCTCTCTCTTAGGATGGGACAAGTTCCCCAGAGACAGTCTAGATGATGAGTTGCRAGTAGATCTCTAACTTCTCCAGGGATGACCTGATGGGAGACGTCAACCATCTGGCAGGTTGAGAAGAACATTTTCCTTTGAGAAGCTTTCATGAAAATCATTTATTGTGAAGATTTCTTCTCCTTCTGAAGTGTCTGTAGTAGTCACAGGGGCACAGCAGAATGCAAAGTGACAAAATGAACCACAATCAGTATGACATGATTTATGGATTCCTCTGAAATTCTGTGTTACTGTGCTCCTAATTCAGACCTGAAACTCTGCTTATTATCTTTATTCATCTTCTGTTTAGGCTGAAATTCTACACCAGCACTTTCATAGATGGAACTTCAGTGACTGCTTCAGAAGAAAAACAATTTTTTTTGTTGTTTTCAATTTATTTTTCAATTATTTGCTGATTTTTCAGAATAAAAAAAAACTTTTATATTTTTATTTCCATAAAAAAGAGTAAAATAATGTATCAGATACAGTATATAAGTAATAAGTATATATCAGAACATCAGATAGTGTTTAATAACATATTAGGTGCTTGGGAAGAGATGGAAATGGATTACTGCACTGATTTATGGAGCCTAAGCTATCACAAGGAAACCTAGCCTCTCAAAACAGCTGCATTTGAATAATGACAATGCTTTATTTTAGGAAAGTTCAAGGAGAGGGCCTCAATTCTTCATAAGATTGCCAAAAAGAAGTGCCAGGTGGAAGACAGTGAGAGGCGGAACGGAGATGCTAATCATGGTGAGTGTCGCAGTGCAGATTTACCACTTGTCCCTGAGGGCTTATTCACTGTTTTATTTTGCTTGAAAATCCTTAGAGCCAAATTTCCCCCTCTGCTTTATTTATGATAAGCTAGTAAAAAGTACTCTGATTACATATAKGAAAGAGTGTAAAACGCATGGACAGGACTGGGAGTGACGTGCAAGAAGAGAAAGGCTGATTAAGACATTAGAATGACACCCTGCAGGGAAAATGCAGAGAAAGATGTAGTGCTGATTTTGACATGAGAGAAACGGGCAAAACTTACTCTAAGTTTGAGTTTGAAAACTCGGTGAATTTACCGAACTTTGAAAGGTTGGTGCAGGGGCAGATTGTGCTGCGTTATTTGCTTGTAATAGGTCGTGTTAAACAAAACCTGGTTTGCTCAGCAGTTCTGCATATACACAGCATCCCCACAGGGCTAACGAATAGCTCTGGTAGCCACACCTGGTTTATAGCATTACCAGCTCATCTTCTGATTTTATTTTTTCCCTATCCACATACATAATGAAACCTGCCACATACGCAATTTGCACTGTTTTATCTATCCGAACTCAGGTTTCAGCACTTTTCAGTTCATGGAGCCCTAAGAATTTTCTGGTGGAGAAGTGAAACCCCTTAAAAATTTTGCACAGGTTACTTACTGTGTATTATAGATGAATTTTTGTAGTTCCTGAGGTCAAAACTACTGCTTAGGAATATACATATTTTAGGTGATAGCATTCTTGTCAGAAAAAGAAAAAAAACTTTCACATTTAGGATTTGATATGGGCATCGGCAAGTTGCAGAGAATCAGTCAGGCCCATATATGCTATTCTTGTACAAAATCAGCTTACTATGGTTTTTGATTAAGGGTAAGAATTTGTCTTTTAGTTCCAAAGTTCATATATTAAAAGGAAATCCTTACCATGACCTCTCTTTTCTCTACTTGACCATTGCATGTTCTCTGCATTAGAAAACCAGATGCCAATGTGTCTGATAAAATCTGAACCATTTTATCAGTTGATACTTTCTCTGACCTTGTGCTATATTTAGGCACAATTTGCCTCCAGAATCAAGCAATTGGATGAGATACGCTGTAAATGCACCATAATGCTGGGTATGGGGTTAAGAGACAACCCAAAGGCACTGAAATAATTACAGATAGCCTGGCACTCCAATCCGATTTTTAATTAAGATTAATCTCAGGGTAGCAGTAATGCAACCACATAGGTGTATTTACCTCTGTGCAGAAGGCACGTTGAACCCGAGTTAGACAGTGCTTTATAACTTTATGTTGTCCAAGGGATTTTTGGCCATTGGCATTTTTATTTAGTACATACCAAAAGAGATAATTATTGATTAGAGATTTCAGAGATAGTCAAGGTAAGAATAAATTTGAATAAATCTGGATTCAGAACCCAAAGGCTCTGTTTTCTTCCTCTAATCCTTGTAAAGKTTTTGTATGAAGGCTGTAGGATTCTGTTATGAAGGTATTGGATCATCCTGTTATTCTTTTCCCACATATTTGTAAAAATGGAAAGAATACAAATACTGTTGGGAAGTAACTTTACTAATTGCAAAGGTATAGTGCGCCATACCTCTGCAGAGGTTTCATAGGTAGTGTATTATAAAAATTATATGTTCTTTATGTTTGATATGTTCTTTACTGTCTGGATAGAATGCTATATGTCAGTTTTGACCTTAAAAACTCAGTTTACCATATGTAAACTGGGTTTAGCATAAGTAAAGCATAAGTTAAGAGCACTGGATATTTTCCAAAGTCATAAAATAATTTAAATATTTCTAGAATGTAAGTGCTAATAGGATAGTTTCTTCAACAGCAAAGTCACCACTGATCAGAATTGTATTCAAAACATGTACTGGTCAAAAAGAAGCCAGAATTTTTTTCTGTCATTTTTGTAAAGGAGGTATTGGTCCACCATCAGTATTTGATGATTTAGACAGACTGAATGAATATATGACAGCAATTTCACTARTAGATTTGTTATATAATATTCTGTTCTGTTGTTTTCGTGCTCCTATTATGGATGATGCCCCAGAAAAAAGTGCAAAAGTGGAAGTTGCAGTAACACCACCAAGTGATTCAGGACCAGTGCAGAATGGAATCGCCCATAACGCTGAAGAAGAGGTTAATGTCTTTTTTATTCTTTTTAGTTTTAATTTTGGTAGATATATTCTGTGCTTGTTTCTGCTTTTCACTGAAAGTACGCATCCTAATAGCAAGGAGCTGTTGTTATGGACTGGCTACAGTATGTTTAATCTTCATTTTCAACAAAACCCAATGTATGAGAACGTGTTTTGCCATATAAAAAAGTTTTTCTCATGCCCCCTCTGCCCTTCAGTGTAAGTCTGGTAGTCTGGAATGGATTCTTTTAGGAAATGTATTTTTGCTTATCAGACAAGAAGTTGTGTCCACAGCCCTTAATACAGCTAGTGGAAATTGCTTGTCTCTTTATCATCACATTGCACAGAACTTGCTCTCTTAAGAGGTGGCCTCTGATGCTGTAATTCATGGCATGGGTAAAAGTAGTTACAACAGAACTGTACATTAACTCCTTCTCAATTCTGTCTTTGAACAAAAACCTTAAGACAGCTAACAAATTAAGCTGAATGAGATATACTATACTGGTATTTCTTTGACTCTCATTCATAAGAATTAAACTCTGTGAAAGAAGACATTAAATATTTAAATTTACTTATTTTAATATATACCTTTTGTAGACAATAATCAAGTAATTGCATAACTGTGTTTGTCACACAGCTACTGAAATAACTATAAAGATGAGCTAACTTCTGTGTTAAATAAGCTGTAATTCTCAAGTGTAGCAGACTGCAAAATTTGGCCCTCTCAGCCCCTTTTTTAACGTATTCAAAAAATTTTTAAATGTTATAAATCCCACCTAATTCCCAAGTAGGCAAACGAGTGGAAAAATGCTAGTGAATTGGCTTTGCTAAACGTGGGCACTGCCCTTTTAGACGAAGAGAGCAAATCTCGTCCCCCCACACAGGAAAAGTCTCATTACAGATAGTCTTTGACACAGAAGCTTGTACAATGGTTGTATAATGGTTTTGTTTGTGCAGCTGACTTCTCAGCCTTTTCCTAAAGCTGTAGTGACACAAGAGAGTTACTGCAGGAGAAGCTTGAGCAGTGGTCTGTGCCACAGCAGGAGCCTCCCCTTGCTGAAAGTAGGATGGGCTATCTTGCATTTACCTACAGCAAAATCATGAAGTAGAAAGGCAATTGCTGTGTTTGATTTGAATAGTCCAGAGTTTAGGTTTTTATATTTTAGTTGCTTTCACTTACTTTTTATTTATTAAGATTGTTAGTCTAAATCAGAAACAATCTTGACTTGTTCATGACCTGAGCAATGTCACTGTAGCCAAATAAAATTCTTTCCTTGAAAGGTACTGCAAGACACAGGAAAAAGTAAAAGTGGGATAYAAGTAACAGTGTTTGTTTATTTATTTCTGTTGGTCACTTCCTAAACACAATTATCCCTCACAAGGAATATAGTTTTTCCTGGAACATACTTACAACAGGAGAGGTCATCCAATTTTGTGCAGCTGTCTGCAAGACTGGGAAAAAACATCGTGATACATAATAGGATGTCTCCAGGAAGAGTTTCTGTTTGCCTTACAAAGCTAGAAGTGGAAAAATGACAAGATAATTATGGCCAATTGCCAGCTGGTGCACCAAATATGGACAGATATCTTTAGTTCTTCACTACTTGCAGACAGTTTTGATCTCGGAAAAAGGAACAGAGAATCAAGACCCAGGTTCTAAAAGAGCGGGATAGTTTTTGATATCCTGAATAATCACATAATGATAATGAATCTCATGCAGAAAGGAGAGCATAGTAGAACRTTTAATTATATTTTCTGTTAGTCTAAGTTGTCCAGACTGACAAGCCACATAAAAGATCTTTGTCAGGCCAACAAAACAACAAGATGAGTATAATCTATTTAATAAAAATTCTCAGCACTCTACTTGCACATTACTTTAACACTGAACTTTTTAAGGTAAGTAAAGATCAATTTTCAGATCCATCTGGACCCTGTTCTGAGAGTCTGGCTTCACCACTGCAGTGAAATATATCTTTAGACTGTTTTTTTCAGTTTAGCAAAAAAAGTAAGAAATCCAAAGCAGTGTATTTTTCAGACTTCTGTTCCTGAAGACTGATATCATGGTGTCATAGCTTGGTATAACCTGATAAGGTGTACAGAAATTAGTATGTAGGACATGCAAAAATTCAAGTAGATCTGGAAGAAAGAAGCTTAAGAATGAAACTGCTCTTGCCTCGTAAGGTTTTTCTCTGAGATTGTTCAATGAAAACAATGATGGAAAAGCAATCATAAGCAATCATATCTCACAGCAGTGTCCATATGCTATCCTTCTGCTTCACAATGAAGGGGTTTCTGAGCTTGTTCAGAAATCTGCAAGGTCAAGCAGCCTCATCATCCAAGACAATGGTTTCAATTTCAAACAAGTGCGGGATAAGTAGATAAAATTTTGCAGGAATAAATTACTCAGCAATGTCATCCCCCCTGCTCCTCCCAACTTCCTTTAGACATCTTCAGTTTTCAGTGAGGCAGGTTTTAGAACTTTTGTGTTAAATTCAGCAAGCATTAGGACATTCTGAAAATGTGCTGTGCTGTGTCAGAGGTGGGATGCATTATTTATCCTTATCAGGATGACAAGACAGACCAAGCAGGGAGGCCCGTAACTGATGCAGGAGTGATTCTGCAGTTTCAGCTCTGTCAGCCTGAAAGAAAGGATTTTAGGCGTCTGCTGTCACACTAACAGATAGCAATCCCCTAATAACATTTTGAGACAGCCCATGCTGGCTTCTTCCCTGGTGGCCTTTCTAATTTTGTCCTCTTCCAGTGATAACCTGACAGTTGCTGCTATCTCAGGCTATTTCAGTTATTGATGTGCTGGAATCCATTGTTGTAATTTAAATAAATAAATAAATAAATAAATAAATAAAACAAGTTGTAATAATAATTAGCTGCTCATCCATTCTGTTTATTTAAAAAATAAATAGATCTCTTTAGCACTTAGGACCTTACTGAGCCTGTGAGGTTCTATTCCCATTCTCGACTGTACAGTGACCCTTCTTCAACGTATTGCCTAGCTGCTTGTGCACAGCTTCTTGGTATGCTTTTCTGAACTGTGGCATCACCCTGAAGCCAGCTCTGACCTTCTGAGATACTTGGTCAAAGTTAATAAAACAGAGCAGATCATAGAGAGGGGTAGGAGATGACAAACAGAAAGAGAGAGAGGAAAAGAGATTTAGACAATAAAAAGAGCAAGAATAAAGGTCAGGAGGGAAAAAGCAAAGAAAAACAGATCCTCTGCTTCTCCCACTGACGTCCAAGGAAAATCTGTTTACTTTACTTCAACCAAAGCTTGCACAAAGGTGAAGTCTGCCTTTTTCCAAAATATCTAACTGCTTCTGTAGCTGTTCATCCCCCCAGGAAACAAGAAAGAAGAAAACAGAAACAGATGAACTCAGCACTCTTCAGTTTCCTTCTGCTTTGTATATTGACTTCATGGGCACTAATAGGATTATTCCTGAGTTGTAATAGTGTAAGCAACAACAGGATCASACACACAGCATTCACATGGCCTTTTCTTTGATGGCAGTTAGAATTAGAGGAAGGGAAATTGGTCGTTGCCCTCCTGAGCCTTCTTTCCAGCTTCTCCAGACTTTGTGCAGACACTTCATATCTCTACGACATAGCATGTTTTTGAAGACAATGGTACCAGTTCTAACGAGCAGCTTTGTTCTGGGAAGTAATAATGAAGGCACAGGCTAATATGCCAGCTAGTCTTTGACAAAAGCTTCTCCTCCTCTTCCCTCCACAAGGAGTGGTTCATTACAGTTTAATCCTGACCAACAAACTCTGGAATTTTGGTCCTTTTATGAACAAGTATCCACCATTTGACCTTGAACATCATTTGCCTCCACTTCATGAATAAATTTGATCTGGTGGCTTGAATTCTTGATGATTTTTCTTTACCTTGATGCAAAAAAGAAGTGCTGTAGGGTCATAATTTAGAAATGTAGTATAAAAATCACTTCTCCCCAGTTTTATACTTGTATATGTCCAAAGAAATGTTTTGTGACCCATAAATGCTACTTAGACTAATGTATTTCTTTCTGTGTGGGATAAAGACTCCTGAATACCTTTAGACAGTTTACTCTTAGTACCTGCACATCCCAGTGACGTTCATTTAGACTTGAAAAGATCAGAGGCACTGTCCTTCTTGAGGAAGCAAGCTGCAAATTTGTCTTTGGGAGAAACTGTCCTGAAAACTGTTGCCTGGGGTATAGCTGTGCTCCCACAGCAAATCATCCAGTATTTCTAAAATACGTTTGCATTGAGGATCTACAAGATGTGCATGGGAATCTAATTCTTTCTCGTCCACTGTCACACTTCACTATGATCTTTATGTTTTTCCCTCTTGCACAAAAAGCACAGTCATACCAACCTGACAGCCTTCTTCCATGAGATGACTGGCTTGGTGGATGAGAGGGGAGCTGTGGGTGTTGTTTATCTTGACTTCAGGTTTTGATACTGTCTCCATAACATCCTCATAGACAAGCTGATGAAGTGCAGGCTAAATAAGTGGTTGGTGCAGTGGACTGAAAACTGGCTAAACTGCTGCCTCAGAGGGGTGTGATCAGCCGCATGAAGTGCAGCTGGAGACCAGTCACTGGTGGTGTCCCAGGGGGTCGATCCTGGCACCAATACTGTTTAACATCTTCATGAATGACCTGGATGATGGGACTGAATGCATTTTCAGCAAGTTTTCAGATGACACAAAAACTGAGAGTAGTGGCTAAAACACCAGATGGTTGCACTGCTGTTGAGAGGGACTGTGACAGGCTGGAGAAATGGGCAGAGAGGAACCTCATGAAGTTCATCAATGGAAAATGCCAAGTCCTGCCCCTGGGGAGAAATAACTCCATGCACCAGGACAGGCTGAGGGCTGACTGGCTGGAGAGCAGCTCTGCAGAGAAGGCCCTGTGGGTCCTGGTAGACAACAAGTTGAACATGAGCCAGCAATGTGCCCTTGTGGCAAAGAAAGACAACGCGTCCTGGATTGCATTCGGCAGAGTGTTGCAGGTCGAGGGAAGTGATCCTTCTGCTTTGCCAGTGAGACATGTCTGGAGTGCTGGGTCCAGTTCTAGGCTCCCAGTACAAGAGAGACATGGAGCTACTGGAGCAAGTGCAGCAAAGGGCCATGAAGATGATGAAAGGACTGGAGCATCTCTCTTATGAGGAAAGGCTGAGAGAGCTGGAGATGAGAAGGCTGAGGGGGGATCTTATCAGTGTGTATAAGTATCTGAAGGGAGGGTGTACAGAAGATGGGGCCAGACTCTTTTCAGTGGTGCCCAAAGACAGGATGAGAGGCAATGGGCACAAAATGAAACACAGGAAATTCCATTTAAATGTAAAAAATGTTTTTCACTATGAGGATGTCTGAGCGCTGGAACAGATTGCCCAGAGAGAGTTTGGAGTCTCCATGCTTGAACATATTCGAAAACTGTTTGGAGACAATCCTGGGCAACCAGGCTGTAGGTGACTCTGCTTGAGCAGGTGGGTTGGACTGGATGATCTCCAGAGGTCTCTTCCCACCTCAGCCTTTCTGTGATTCTGTGATACTTGCATTGTTTCTTACTTTTCACTGGCACAGACTATGGTCCGTCAGTCTAAATCCCTAGATACAAGCATCTTAATAATGATTCATAATTGTCAGAAATTAAGTACATTAAAAATTATGTATGCCACAATGACAAAAAGAACATGCAAATAAATACATCTTAGTTGCATAAGCCCTCATCTTTAAAAGTATGATATTRAACAAAGGCCCCTTATGAAGGGAAGGCTCAGGTTGAAACTGGAAGAAAAGGAAAAAAATAGCTTTTGTGTTTTATTTTAATTTTTGTGTATTTTTAAATTAAACTTCCCTTTAAAAAAGTACATCACTCCAAATTCCATGAGTTCCTTTCCTTTGTTTAAGGCTTTTGTTTTTTCTTCACCTTAATATTTTTCCTGGGTCTTATTTCTCCTCTTTTCATCCTTTTTTCACTGCCTAAGACCTCAAGACAGAGTAAAGGACACTATCAAATAATAACTTTCACAAGAGTTCATGCACCAGAGTGAATTTCACTTTGTTTCCTTTTCTTTTTTTTTATTTGATTTCCTCACTTGTCTTTTCCTAACTTCACCATCCTGTTTTTCCCTTTTTCCCAGGCCCTTAATTCCATTCTTTTCCCTCCACTCTTCTCCTCCAGAACCTCATTTTTCCATGTGCTTCTTGCTGGACCAAGCCTTTGCTCAACAGGATAAACTCTGTTCTGCTGCTGCTTGCAGGATTTTAAAAAGACAATCCAGAAAATGCCCCCTGCAATCCAGTTGCTTGTCCAAGACAGGTATATTCACTTAATCCCGTTCCCATTGAAATCAGCAGCAGATCTCCCTCACACTTTGATAAAATCTGGATCAGCTACTGGGAAGGACAGTGCTGCTGTCTCCTTCCCAGTGCCTAACCACCACAGCTGGGAACAAGACTGCTTCCCACCACACAGTCTGTAAAATATCCGAGCTCCATTTGCAGCCAGGATTTGCCTTCCCTCCTGCCAGATATTCCGTGTTCCTTTGGGATTTTGTTCTGCTTTTTGAATTCTTCCTTTTAACCTGTAGCAGTTTGCCACAAAGGAGAAAACTCTGTAATACAGTACGTTATATTTAYAGACTGGTACAGAGCATGTATGACAAAATGAAAGAAGACTGAAAGGGCACTGACAGTATCTCATTAAATGTTGTATAGGCTGCCCCACAGAAAAGTGATCCTTCTGAGAAGTCCAATTGCCTTTCACCCTACTGCCAGCCTCTTAACCGACATATGATTGTGTTTAGTCATAATCTTTCTAACCTGTGGCTTTCCTAAAAATATCTTCCAGTCTGAAGATAACACCTTCTCCTCCCTCCTACACACACACACTCACGTGTACACATGCGCACACTTTTGCCTGTTTCCATGGAAACCCCACTGGAAAATGTTTACATGCCAGCCATGTCAGAGATAACTTTTTCGTGAAGCTAAAAGACAACTTAGATGTAATAAGAAAATGCCACTAATGCTTTGTTGTTTTCATTGGATCTAAATTACCTACCTAAGCAACTGTGTGCTAACGTGCATTTTGCTTTCCCCACCAAAGAGCGGCAGGTGTGCAGTGCATTTCAGGACAGAGCCTCTGGCTGACACAGTTCCCCCCTGCCCAAATGACTCCTTCCCCCTGCACCAAATTAACATGATTTGAACCTAAGTAGCTTTGTGTTCTCTGTCACAGGCTGTGATTCTTGGAATATATTAAACATTTCTATTTTGCAGAGCGGGGGCGAGGAGTTGACAGCAGCCTTTGTTGCAAGGCAGTGATATATTCCAGCATGTTTGGTGTTTGTTTGATCATTAAAAATATGTTTTCCAATGACTAAAACTCTTTTCAGTTGCCACACGCAGCCTAAAATGAATGCCTGCTTCTCGTTTGCTGGTATACATCTTTGTAACTTAATGCGATTGCACTGCTGTCAAAAGGGATTGAACTTTATTTTTCCAAGGCTACTGAGTTGCCTTTTCTACGTTTTTTTCTGTTGTGTGCCATTTTGATTTACCTGAAAATCAGAATAGTCAGCTGTATCTCTTCACTGCTCTAGCTGTTCTTTCCACTGATGAGCTGACTGTAATTTTGAATATTACATTGTAAGTATTTCTTTTCAAATTCACTGAAGAGTGCTGGGTGCAACTTGGGCAGAGAAAATTGCATATAGGCTCTGGGAGCTGTGCTTTCAGGTATTTGCAGATACAGGCAGTAATAACAGAATCTGGAGCAAAAGCCAACCCATGCCTTGCTTGTTCCCACAGATTCTGCTGAAAAGGTCGCTCTTTTCAGCCAGTTCACAGGGCAGAGAAGATTAACACAAATTAACTGCATTAAGGGGAGCGACCCATATAAGCAGAATGCTTTCTAAAAGCTCAGGGATTGAATTTTACTCCACGATTGAATTTTGCTCCAGAATTCTCAAGGAAAGACATTKTTTTCTGTCTTAGCTACTTGGATATTGCTCACTACTACTGTAGCTTGGTACCTCACCTTCTTTCCAAATGAGATGTAGCAGAAGATAAATGAGCAATCCAAGTCATGGAGAAGAAATTTGAAGCAGAGGCTTGAAGCTGTCCCAGAGGCCACAGTAGGGCTCTAATTGCCTCTGTTCTCTGCCTTTCTAGTGAAATAAATTAATCTGAGATTTGCTATTCTAAAGAAAAAATTCAATCTCAATACTGAACAACAATACTTAAATTTGAGACAGGTAACATTCTGAGATATCATATTTTTTTCTTGGTTCACTCATTGTGAAAACTTGGCTTGTACAGAGCTCCTCACTTCCGTGAAAAAAAAAAAAAAAAGTTCAACAGCCTTTTGCAGCACTATCAGATAAAGAAATATATAACATTTTCATAGTTGGTGCAATATCTATGCTTCAGCATGAGCAAATTGAACTGCAAATAGTCCCTGTCTGAAGTTTCCCTTTCTATGGGAGACCTGATGCTAATTCTGTGCTGATTAACCATGTCAGAAGTCAGAATACACAAGACATGTACAAGCATGAGAATTTTTAGTTCAGTTCTCATTTATCTCAGTTATCTCATTTGGGCTAGCAGAATAAGCCTAAAAACATAATGTTTGTAATTCATATCCTGTAGCTGTTATAAGATATGGACCAGTTGGTAAATACTGACATATTCAGTATTTCAGGTAGTTTTGAAGTGGCTTGTTGGAGTTGTTTTGCATGTTTTCCTACTGTCAGGTAAAAAAACATAAAAGTGCAGTTGTTTAATGTTACGCTAGATAAACAACTATTTTTACTAAGATAATATATTTTGAGTGTAAGCATCTAGGGAGACAGTTATTTTCTGATGTTTGCCAAAAGCAGTGACTACATTGTGACTTTGGCAGATGGAGTATGCTATAAGATGTTGTTTGTAAACAAAAGCGTTATTGATAGAATGTCACCATATGTTGCCATTGTTTATATAATGTGAAACACGCAGTCGCTTCCTGTCTTTGGACAGATCTTCTTGGGAGAYAGGGAAAAGTCAGATTAATCATGAGCAAAACAATATGTGAGATGTCTTCCATGGGATTACAGAGAAGTATTAGATACATATTCCTGGGTGAAGAAGTCATGAAAGATGGAAGGTAGGGAGATTTGATACCTTTTTCATTGTTTGTCATGGGTTACATACAGGAAGAAATGAAGTAGCAAGAATAGAATTAGGAATATACATAGACTGGTTTAAAAGAAAATATTAAAAGTATGCTTGTTACAGACATGTAAAAGGGAATATATAGCAAAACTATACTTTTAATCTCATTTCTTCAAAATAGGGAATTATATCTATTTGTTTTATTATTTACAGATGTACCCCACTACCCCTGGTAGAATATGCAAATGGTGCATTTGCCTACTAGAGAATTCATTTGGTTATCATTATTGGGTTTTTTGCACTACAGTAGCATGTCCAGCCCATCCAGGCAAGAGTATACAGATTATGTTCAGCACTGCAAAGGTTTATGTAACAAAAAGACAGTTCCAAGCACAAGTGAAAACAAAGGAGGGTACAACAGAGAAAGGAAACAATTATGACAGCTAATGAAAATTTCATGAAAAGACATCAATGACTTTTATATATGACAACCTAATGCAGTTTCTGTCTAAACCTATAACTACTGGAAGATGAAAAAATATGCCACATTCCAATACTTCTTCCTTGAATATCCATATCTGGCCATCAGAAAGCGGATACTGGGCTAAATGGGCCTTTGGTCTGGCTCAGTATGGCTGTTCTTATATTCGTAGTCCAGTCAAGCTTACCACATTATGAACAACTGTGGAGGTTTTACACTACTTCTGTCCTCTCCCATCTCCCCAAAATCACTTAGTATTTAGCAGAGTACAATGCACAAACCTGGCCTGGGAAAAGGCCTCCTGATGACCATGCTGGTTAAGAGGAAGTGATGCCAGTGCCAGTCATTTTTGGAAGGAACAGTATTAATGTCTTTAGTGACTATCTAGAACACTTGGAATTAACACTATTTGTGATATAAATAAACTGTACTTTCATTAGCATATTCTGAACTATCTTTTCAGACACAGTTAGCAAAATGGACTTGCAGAATGTAGGAAGGGCATATTTATCTGTACAGCATAACATAACCTGTGTTTTTGCGACAGCATTTACATTTAAGTTCAAATTAAACTCAATGTAGATATTGCAGTATCATCAAAGTTCATAATGTCAATTAATGCAGCTTTCCAATATGTTCTTCCCCAGCATCTTTAAAGCTAGTTAGCTACAGAGTTGCACAAGGGAATGAGTTTTGTGGTAGGATTCACTTGCCTGCAGATAGGTAGCTAGTGCCACCTGAGTTAGCCTAGAGAACTGGAGATTTGGCACAGTGATGGCAGAGAGGTCATAAACTGGCAGAGTCCTGTGCTCTGCTGATCCAGTGTCTGAAGTACAAGTAGGATACCAGAAGGTATTTGAAATGGCTCCAGCAYGTCTGTGTGTAGGCAACTGAATATCAGCCTCTATGTCCCATTATCTTTTTTTTTTCTTAACATAACATATTTAACATTACAAGTATTGAGCTCAGTCAGAATCATACAGACTAAAAAAATCAAAACTGTAGTTCCAGTATTAATTGCTATAAACTGTGAGTATGTATATTCAGTATGTACATTGCAGAGAGCTGAATTCACAGACAGTGCAAACATCTCTGCCATAACTGTGCTGTGTTGCTTTATGTCACTGCTGCTTAGTCTAGAGCATGACACACACATTTGCACTATTTAGTCGTTGTAAAAATTCTTTCCTTTTCATTTCTTCAACCTCAGTGAGTAGTTCAGCATCACTTTGAAATACGTGAAGGCTAAATTTGCAAATGTATTGAATTTCTTCAGTTTTACTGATTTTTGGAAAATCAGTACTTGAAAATCAGATGCTGATTCTGATTTATGGAATAAGAAACAAACAGCCAGTCTGTAGCTTCTATAATGCATCCTGGGGTTAAACTAGCAAGGAAAATGGTTTTGCCCTACTGCATTTTGAGCTTGAGCTTGAGTTTTTATTTTGGAGGAAGTTATCTTGGGGAGATAGATGAGGTAGAACGACTTGAAGGTGAAAAYATCTTAAACAGATGGACCAAGGTTCTCCAGGAGGCATGTGCCAAATCTCCAAATGTACATTTTTTTATGCTGCTTGTATACTGACATTGCTGTTGCCCATGTGTTCATGATAGTCTGGTGCCATTTGACAAAGACATGAGACCAGAATAAGGCCCAGCGCTGAAGTACTGCATATACCAGAAGGGTATCACATGAACCAAATTAGATATTAATTTCTTTAAATTTTGCAGACTCACGTACAAACTCAGACTAATATGTAAAGTTTTTGTTGTGATTAAAAATGGTTGTTAATCGTGGCTAATTTCTAAAGATGGCAATTCAGAAAATACTTAGTCATTTAGTGTTGTTTATGAAACAGTTGTTTGTGGAGGTTTATTCCTGCTGAGTCTGCTGCTTGAATTATGCAGAAGCCACTCAGAAAGAGTTACCTAGGCAACCCTTCAATTGCTCCTTTTGTGCTCAAATTTTACCTCAATCATCATATTTCAAAGCTAAACATCCAACTTGGTTTGATTTGCCCACCCCAGCATTGTCTACCAGAATGGAAAAAGAACAGATCTGAGTTTAAGAAAGTAACCCCACAGACTCCTGTACCTGCACCTGAGCAGTCCCCCAGAAAGGTCAGGCTTCAATAAACTAAACAAATGAGATACTAAGCATCTGCCTGCTTTGGTAAAAAGCTGAAAGCTAAAGGCAAAAGCTAGCCTCTTAAGCTGCTCAGGAGCTTCTTGAAGCACTATAATTATAATGAATTATGTCTCTATGTGTGTTTTGAAAATCTTGCAACCATGCAAGTTGGGAGCTACACAAAGTGTAGAGTTAACAAAATACAGTCTTCTGTTGACATCAGCATATAGTCGTCAAAGTAGCTGCGGCCTGTCAACGTGTCAGGAGGAAAAAATGGGTTTGTTTCCATTCCGTTGGTGTAAGGTGATAAAGCCATATAGCTGTATGACTGAAGAGCCTGAGCTGAGAGGGGGGCTTTGCTTCTCTAGGGACTGACCGGTTCATAGTAGGTCAATAGCCGAATAGTTCAGGAGTTCATAACAGCTGAATAATTAAGACTGGATCTTCAGTCAAGATTAGCAATAAGTAGAAAATGTTACGGATTTGTAAAAACTAACTTATGATGCCCTTCAAACGGCTGCTTTTTATAACATTGTCACATGGCTTACACAAGCAATGTTAACGCAGGGTAGTAACTCACAAGAAGCCTGTGCTATAAATCAGTGGGAAGAATAGCTTGCTCACTTCAGGAAGGACTGAATATTCACTTCTAACCACTTTGTGAAAAAAGAAAACTACTTGAAGAAGTAGCTGTATGCTCTCAACATGCTCTCTGCATGCTCTCAGCTGAACATAATTTTCACCAAGTGCGGCTTTTGGGGCTTCTTAAGCTTTCACTGTGCTCCTTAGGAGTCTTTCCAGAGGCTAAGTGAGATTTGAATTAGGCACATTTATGTGAAAGAACTATTTAGGGCAGTTTTTCTGTTGCCTTATTCTCTGGTGTTAGTTAGACCCGTGTGCAGTTTCGGACACATTGCCTAGCTGTGATACACCATGGGTAAATAAGCCAGAAAAAAAGTATAGTATTAAAACAGGCTGAATCATGCTCCCCTTGCTTTTTTTCTGTGGCAGTCTCAAAGGGCTGCATTTTGCCAGCAGGCTGAGCAACAGAAGCAGGCTAGGGAAAGAGATGTAGGTAGCAGCTGAAAGGCATTCTGTCACTGGAAAAGATCGTGGTGCATCTGCTCTGTAATGGACATAACAGGTGAAGAGCATACACGTAAAAGGAGATGAAAGATTAGTGTGAAGATCAGCTACACCAGTAAGAGAGGAATGTCTTTCCTTTAGTTTTAGCACCAAGCTGTTAAGAAGACTGCTGTGTTGTGACAGGTCTAAACAAGACAGGTTCTGGCTAGATGTGAGAAAAAATTTCCCTGCAAAGACAGCCCAGCAGTGGAGCTGGGCCAGAGAGGTTGTGCTGTCTCTGCCCTTGGAGGTTTTCAAGCAACTTTTTACTGACTGGGTAACGCCCTGAGCAACCTGGTCTGCCCCCACAGCTGAGCATGCTTTGGCCAGGGGTGGGACTTGAAACCTCCCAAGGTCCCTGGCAGCCTGATTTGCCTTATAGTCCTATGAATGGGAAAAAAGTACATATACTTATACAAATGTATACATATATACATATGTATGTACACATATATGGCCAGGCTTGTTGCAGACCAGWCCAGTTTTGATTTCTGGTCAGACTAGCCATGTCTGTGAGGGAAGGTCTGTGGGAAGATGCATCTGAGGCACCACAGGGGTGTGGGTCCCCTCCAGGCAGATGGCATGATGCTGGTCCCTGCCGCTGTCAGCACAGATGCAGTCAAAGATGCCCTTGGGCAACCTGTGCTGGAGGGATACACTGTAATTACTGAAATACAGTGAAATCCTAAAGACTTCCTCCTAAAGAATCTCTAACCTTATTCATGCACTTTAATATTCTGTTCACCGCTGTTTTTCTCGCAGAATGAAGAAGAGGATGAAGACCAGCCTCTCAGCCTGGTCTGGCCTGACACCCTGCGCAAACAGCTCACCTACCTGATTGTTTTACCCATTGTTTTTCCACTGTGGGTTTCCCTCCCGGATGCCAGGAATCCTGTAAGTAGCTGTTGTTATAAGTCAGTGTGTTCTGCACAACAGGATGGTTGCTGAATGCCAGCATCCAAGAAAGGACCATAGTGGATTTAAGCAAAAATAGAACTAATGATTTTTTTTATAGTTCCTTTTGTGAAGAAGATGCCACAATAGAATTTTAAAGTAAACATCAATCTTCAAGTGCTTATGGGCAACTGAAAGCTAATAGCTCTGTAAATATTGCCATTTGTATTCATTAATATTTTATCACACAACGAAAAAGCTTTTAAAACTTCTTCTGTGGGGCTTTTACATCTATGTTTCTAGATCTCCACTGAGCATTTCTTAAGTGGAAGTCTGCCCAGCTGCAATACCGTAAAAGGTAAAACTGGAAAGACAAAGGCTAGATTTTCTCTGTGTTTCAAAAATAATGATGGGCATTTCTCTTAAATGCATATTCTACTAGCCTTGTACAGCAGTTCTCATTAAAGGGCAATTTTGTTTCCGGAATGTCTGACTAAAAATTGAGCAAAGAAAACCTCTGTGTTCTGTTTTTCATCTTTTAATTTTCATACTAGGATAAGATCCAGAAGTTTTTCCATGTGCAGAACACTTACTAATTCTGTCCAAATATGGCTTGAAGTCATGTAAGATGGTTTATTTAATACAAATGACATACTGTGATAAGTTGTCAAATCCTACCTCTTTTATATTCACATATGCAAACAGTAATAGCTGGGGAGGCTAATGGAAAGTAAAAAAAAAAAAAAAAAAGTCAATAGCTGGAAGAATCCTTTAGAAGTGCTTTAATCTTTTCCTTTCTGGATCAAAAATAGACTTAAAACTCCAGCAGGAGAGTGTTGTACAAGGAGAGGGTTATAAATCAACAGCCTGATTTCTTTTTTTCCTCCTCATCACATTTCCTATCCCACACACTGAAAAACTGCAATTCAGTGCAAGAAACAAGCTAAAATAAGTTCTTTGATTTGTTTTTAGATAAAGGTTTCTCTAAGGGCATAAACTGACATTTTCTCTTCGTTTTTCATTTTTTCATTTTCTCTTCCAATCTTTAAATTCTATTTTCTTTATTTTGTTTAAGAAAACAACTCTGGTAAAGATTTTTGTTTGGTAACACAAGARAGCATACTACCTGAATTGTTTATTTCTATATTTTTGCCCTCATTTTATTATTCAAAATCATCACTGTATTGTTTTTCTTTATAATTTGTCTTAATATGAGCAAGTACTGCTAAGAAATAAGTATGTGCATTATTTTGAATTTAAAAATTCTGATGCTAGCATTAATAGCATTTGCAATCTTTTTTACTTCTTCCCCTTGAACATTTATAAATATCCAGTGTTCAATACTGTGTAAATGAGAACAGTCAGAATAATGGCTTGGGAAAGCCAGTGTCTCATGAATTTGCATGCTACTGTGTAGTGTGTGTGAATATTAACACTAGAATTGTTCACATCCTAGAATCAAAACGCTATGCCATAACATAAAAGATAAGCGCAGTTGTATGTGCCAGATATGTCAATGGGCAATTTCATTCACTGAAAGGAGTAGCTTGTTATACAGAAATAAAAGTGAATTGCGTATTGCATGCAGTTTGTAATTACATGTAATAATAACAGAAGAGGTAACAAGCTGTATCAATGTGACAAGCTATTTACTCTGAGCATCACTGTCAAAGAATTAACCAGATGGTTGCATAAACTCTTTGTGCCCAGCTGTCTAACTTTTCAAGGACACTTCATTAGTGTGTTTGTCTCTAAAATACTCTCACTTATGCTTGTGTGCTGTCCCCCCTTTCCTTTCCTAAAGAAAACCAAGCCCGGCTCCACAGCTCAGCATGGGCTTCAGAAAACAACTTTACATTAAATCTGTGAGGCAAAAGTTAAAACAAACCTCAAACAGTGCTTAAACGGATTTTGTAGGTAGGCCTAACATCAGGGACCCAATTTGCAAAAGTGGTAATTTTAGTCAGAAATCCAAATTCTGCATGAGGATACTCAAATTAGCATGTGAGCATATATAACAAACCCTGTGTGCTAAATACTGAATCGAGACACCATAAGGAGCTTTTGACATCCTCTGTGGGTGCCCACTTTTCAGAATCTGCTCTCCTTTCCTCCCAGTCTCCTAGAGCCCTAGAGTCCAAAAGTATATTTTATCTCAGCTTAATGGGGAAGGTTTGACAGCATTTACTAGTTTTAGGAACAAGCTGCACTTAGCTCCAGAAAACCCAGAAGCACCAGCAAAATTATTTCATATACAAGGCCTCTGGTTATGAAGTTAGTAAAAATCCTTGCTGCCTTATTATACTCTGGTGTACAGATAAAGATATTTGCATTTATCTACAGTAGATTATGCATTAACTCAAATAATTTCTCAGCTGGTTCAGTAGTTGACTTGTTTTAATGTGTGTTTACTGGCTCAGTTATACCTGTTCCTACAAAATGAGTATATTTAGAAATCCTTACTGTAACATCAGTCATGTTACTAGAGGTACACCAGAGGTAGGTGTAGTCTTGGGGAATTTTATCATTGGTCTTTCATTGAGATATTTGTAAAAATGATGGATACTTTCCCTGCACTAACAGCTCATATCACTAGTGGCTTCACAAAGGCCATAAATACAACTGTCTGCCTCCTACAGTTAGAGATGCTGCAACACTGATGGGAAAATGACATGACCAAGGTGACCCAGTAGGCTAGGGGCAGAAATTGGACAGCAGCTCTCTTGTTATAGCGGCAGTGCACTGTGTCTCCCTTCGTGACACAGGCCAGAAAAACCATCTAGCCGAGCCCCATTCCCGTTGTCGCTGGATCCGTCTGGGGCACTTCCTTGTACGCATGCAAGTTCCTGTTAACAACCAAGAGACATGACTTATGTGAACTCGTGTTGGCGTACGGAGATGTGCTGTTACCAAGGGGACAAGGACAAGATGTTCCTGCACAGATCCAGTTACTAGAGCAGGTTCTGAGTAATCAGATTTAACCACTGTCAAATATGGATGAAAAATCAAAGATGGCATGCAGATAAATTTATGCATGAGACAAACATGATTCATTCAGGTTAAAGGTAAAGATGTCAGTAATAAGGCTGACTAAAATTAAGACAATTATTTTGCAAATTATTAGGTACTTGTTATGCTGCAGAACCAGGCTCTCAGGAAAAAAAACTTCACTTTTTCAACATACTTCTCTCACTGTGGTTACTTATTTTAGTAAGTCCGATTTTTCAAACACTGGTAGGAATTCAACACAGAGATGCACCAGGATATATGTACTTAAGGTTACTGATGGACAGGAATAGTAGCAATCCAACAGATCTACAGCGAAGCTACAGAACTATTTTTCTTTTGTTAAATGAAAATAGGATACAAACTATATGATCCATGTTTTTTTTTCCCTTTGTTCTGTTACCATGACCACAACTGAACCAAGTGGTAGTAAACTGGAGTCTTTATCCTAGCAAGGCAAACATCACAGCTATCAGAAAAGGTGGAGAGATGTATTGCTGTCTATTGTTTCTGACTAATTCTTGTAGGAAAATGCTTAGAACTAACAGCTCTGCATATTCCCAAGAGCTGGGAAGTTACACTGAGATAAATCTCAAAAAWTGTTGTCAATAATTACAAAAGAAACATGATTACTATTATACTCCGGAAATAAAATACAGCATCAGAAAAAAATCAACAGTCCCCTTTCTGCTTTTTAAAAAAATCATCTATATGCAAATTGTATAGTAGCATTTAAGGGGTCCATTCTTGATTTTTATCTCCTGTAATAGGTACAAACTTTAAATTTTGCTCTTTTTGAGTTTAAATGTTTTCTCTTTTAAAGCAGATAGTTAAACTGTTAAGTCTGTTAAAGTACTCATAACCCTGAACTGCTTCTTATCAGTTAATTAAGCTGGAAGAGAATTGGCTAAGACAGGCTGGGTATCCACGTGTTGCAAAGTTACTGACTCATAATTCTTAGCCATCCAATTCTCCACATTCTGTGGGTGTCTGACCTGGATAAGCAATATGCAATTATTTTACAAGAACCATTTGATATTTATAATCCTGTACTCTCATTGAATTTTATTATTACTGGCCGGTAGCTGGGATTTGCATAACCTAATGTGTGCTTATTTCTTGAGTGCTATAGAGTGATTATTTAAATTCCACTATTGTCATTTGCTCCCCTATTTAGATTTGGAGACTAGCTGACAACAATAAGGCTATCACTTCATCTTCTCATTCCCCATATGATTTTCCTGCAAATCCYGGTATTTACAGAGAAGAAAAGATTATGTTCAAAGTTGAAAGACTTGGGTGCTAAGAAAGCTGAAAAAGAAGTACTAGTTATTTGGTCAAAAAAAAAAGAAAATTACTGCTTAGATTCATTTATCTCTTCCAGTCTCAGCTGTGCTTCCACTGATTTTGGATCATGTAATTGTGCTCCTTTTCAGAACAAGTTCTTCTGCTCCCACTGCAGGGAAAGTCTTGATTTTAAAATTAAAAGTGAATCKGATTTCTCATAAGTTTAAACAGAAACACTGGAAGCTCATTAGCAGATTTTCTTATATAACAAAAGTTCAGAACTTTGTTTTGAAGAAGGCCCTCTGCTCTGCGGGGAGTTAAGAAGCAGGTCAGCTGGGGTAACTTGTGCGGTTCTAGAAACGCTGCTTCTGACAGTAACGGAATTTAAATGACAAAGGCATTTGCAGGTGCCATGATAGCTATTTATGCCTGTATTTAAACATAGCTCATTTAAAACAACTACTGGAATGCTTTTCCTGCTCTGAGGTTCAGTTACTTATGTATATATCTGATTCCCTCGTGGGTTTTGGGAACATTGTTAAATCTGTACCATCTTTAATGTGTCTTCCTCTGTATATGAAATTATGGAATTGTGTGGGTCATGTTAGTCAATGGTTACGAACTCCGTCCTCGGGAGGGCATTTAGCATTATGCTAACTACCCCCAGGAGTAAGTGCTCTGCAGCATGGCTCGCAGTTGCATCTGCTGGTAGGGCAGATAGAGGCGTTTAGCTGTCCCTTTGTGTAGATGGGCATGTACAGTTATCATTGCTGACTCTACCTTTTTCCCATCCGTAGCAGCCTGATCTTGTTTCATTTAAATCAGCAGAAAGATTCTGCCCAATTTCAATGAGCGGAGGATCACTGCTGACAAAAAGCGCTGCCGTTCCTACGCGATTTAGCCCGTTGGATTTACCGAGCCCCTCTCCCGTTGCAGCTGGCCACAGCAAGTGCTTCCTAGACCCCAGGATGGCCCCTACAAATACCTGCTGTGCCTGGTGTAACAGAAAAGCTGGCTGTGCGGCTCTGTAAACTCCTCAGATAAGAAGGCGTTAGCACGGCTTAACCCAGCTGAATTGGCAGCATTCGGATAGTATTTTCTCCCAGCTCGGGGAAAGTGACAGGGGCTCTTTGGACCACCTCCGGGTCCGTCCTCTCCCTCGATCCGGGGGCTGGTCGTACGGCTTCACGGTGCCCATCCATCCACCCCGGCATGCGGGAACAACCCGTGGGTGAGCGGTCCCGACGCTGCGGGGCGCAACACGGGGCGTGCTGCCCACGTGGCCGGTATCTCCCCGCCAGCTTGCCCTGCTGAGGGGTCACACCAGTCTGACCTGATCGAGAGGCACCATAAGAGAAAGTTACTGCTTGAGTGCGCTTGCTTGGGAAAAGGAAAATCTGTGGGCATGTGCATAGCAGAAGTCGAGAGTGGATGTAATGGGGGTTTAACGGGAAGAGGTACCGTAGGGTCGAGCAGCAGCTGGAACAAGTAGTCAAAGTGGCGTAACTTACTTCCACAAGCAGTCCTACTGGTCATTCCTATAAATCTGTAGGACTTTGCAAATGGCACATTTGCAAATGTTTTTTGCAACATTTTTGGAAGAAAATGGCACAAATGATCTGGGGCGAGGATTTGTCTTCAAACGGTGGATGCCCATAAAGCATGTGATTTCATTCAAGGTTAGTAGCATTCATTCACAGTACAAATTACATTTTAAACACTAATTTGATTTAGATAGTGATTACCTGATACAGTCCTCCAGTGATGTTTCCTTTCTCTGGTAGTTAATTTGATCTCTTTTTATTACACAGATCTAGCTAGCCAAGAGGAAACGGGGATAATGAGCAAGACTGAGAAGAACAATGATCAAAATAAGTCATTAATATGAATATAATCCATTCACTGGCTGCAAGAATACTATATATTCAAAGCTTGATGTTGGTATAGCAGACACTGAAAATTAAAATGAGGTTATTCTGGTGTGATACTGATTTCAGAATTAATTGAAGGATCTCAAAGTGTGATTTTACTTTTTTTTTTGTAACAAACCTCTCTTCAAAACAAAGCATGGCAAATGTGTGCTTAATTCATCTTCTGTGTCTTCTGTGCTAATTGAAAAAGTGGGTTATTTTCCCAAGAATGATTAGATGCCCTAATAAATTTTAAATGTGTATTTTTTAGCTTGGTGCTTAGGCAGCCTCTCTGATACTGACTGTGAAAGCTGTTGCACAAAGAAATTGGTGCACAGACAAAGGATATGAATACCTCTTATAACAATTTGAAAACATTCTTTTTGCTTAGGCATAAAGTCATTTATAAATTTAGAAGCCCAAACCTTCGTGCAGCTAAATATATATGCAGAGTGCAACGTAAGACAATATGGTATAAACGACAACCCCAAACTTGCCATTCAGTATAATACATGTTGTTGTTAGGAGGTGAATCTTGTCATAGACTAATTTATAATGGAAGCTGGTGGAAGAATGAGGCATGGGTAAGTATATATCAGTAGGGGCAGTCAGTTTCTGAATTTCCTGACATTTTTTTTGATCATCTAATGATGAACAGAATAGATGATCAGAATAGGTGATCAGAATAAATGAGAGGTCACTTAAGGTCACTTAATGCAAATAAGAATACATCATATCAGCCTTCAACATAGTTGTTCACTCTTTCTCTTTGTTTCTGTTTCAGAAGTCAAGAAAATTTTTTCCAATCACATTTTTTGGCTCAATCAGTTGGATTGGATTTTTTTCTTACTTAATGGTCTGGTGGGCACATCAGGTAAGAAGATGTCACACTGGTACAAAATAAAAGCCCTGTGTTGTGTTTTACACTGCAAGAAATCATTTAGAATCAGGGTCCATCACCTATCTCATGCTGAGTAGCATTTTATTTTAGGAGCTGGAACAATGGATGAAGTACATCGCTACTCAGTAAATGGAAAATAGATCAGAGAGCAGTGGCTGCCCTCAACAAATGTTTGATCTTTCTGTTAACATCAGCACCATAAGCAGCCACTTGACAATACCTGCTGGTCCTCTCTGACAATCTTACTTTTCCCCTGAAACTCGTGGAACATTGTGAAAACAAGTAATTCTCCAGTCCTGTCGGTCATCACTGCATTTCCAAGCTAGTCACAAAGCTCAAAGATAGTATTCCCAGCTCAGCAGGTTTGCAGCAGAGAGTGTCTTTCCACCCCGGGACTTCAACACATATTTTTGCTGTTTTCACTCAATCTTTTTCAGGTTGGAGAAACCATTGGTATTAGTGAAGAAATCATGGGACTGACTATTTTAGCTGCTGGCACATCTATTCCTGACCTAATTACCAGTGTTATTGTAGCACGCAAAGGTCTGGGGGACATGGCTGTATCCAGCTCTGTTGGCAGCAATATCTTTGACATCACAGTGGGGTAAGTCCTACGGCAAGAAAATTGTGGCTATTTTAATAAAAAGTCTTGTGTTCTTAACATGTTGCCCTGGTTTTGTCAAGGTGTTACCTACAACAGTTTTCTGCTATTGATGTTTAAAAAAGAGAATGATGCAAACATACAGTAGGTGTTATTATTTCAAGTATTCAGAACTTAATAGATATTTGCAGGACCGGCTTGTTAGACATTTGTTGCATCATTCTTTATTTCACACATCACAGAACTTCCCAGGCAAGTAAACTGCGCTTAAAAAGTATTGTTCCAAGAATAAGTTTTTGAAGTCTTTTATGCTTTTGTCAGGCACTTTGTTGCTGTTGTTCACTTACGTTTCCACTCACTGTGCCTATGCTAGAGCTCTCTTTATAATCGATGACCAGGGAACTATTCATTGCCTCTGCAGTGTCCAGCATGTTTGCTGAGAAAATAAACAGAATGTCGTTGACTTGTATAGCTTGTATAAACTGTTGTTGGCATGTTATTTTTTATATACCTGGCAAATCCCAAATTAGAAACCAATTCTCTATTAACACTAAGGTCCCTTTGTATAGCTCTGACAATATGAAGCAACATAAGATTGTGCAGAAACGTGCTTCTTACATTTTACTGCATGCAAGGTTCATTTTACTGGTGCAGAACATAAAGGCTTCACAACAGCATGAGGATAATGATGCGTCGCGTGCGGTGGGAATGTAGATTCCTATCTGACCCTTTGAGAGAAAGCTAGACCAGATCTGGAAACACTGCCTCAGTATGCCTCAGTATTTCAGAAGCGTGCAGGAAATTTACAGCCAAATTCTGTCTTAATGCCCCCTTTCCTAATTTCAGCATAGGATAGAAGCAAGGAGAATCATATCCATCATCTTAGTTTCTCCATCCAGTTGTTATTTTTTGCCATCATACACCTAGAAGAACAGATCCTGCATCATGGTTTTAGCTGCTGTAAAACATATCAGCAACAGTGCTCATACAAAATGGGATTCCAGAATTGGAGTGGATAGTAAATGGCTCTTTACTCCACTTGTTAGCTAATGGCAGTAGTTTTGGACACGGCTGGGCAACTTTTTTATATTAATCCAGAAGCATGAACTGGTTTAAATAACATTTATAATAAAAATACATTATTCACTCCCCAGTGCTTCAACTTAGAACATGTAGGATGCATTGCAAAACATTTCCCTTTTGCAATACTTTCTTTTTTTCTCAATATTTTTAGTCTTCCTGCCTATGGAAACGTATGCTGTCCTGTAGCACAGTCTGCTAGACCTACTATCTTTACAGCAAAAGAGGCACAGCTTACCTGTAGTCGTGGTTTAGTTAGTACTGCAGCTGTAATAAATTATTCTCTCTTGAGCTGCTTTATTCAGAGTTTGAATGATGTGAGCTGCTGACAGCTCTTTTTATGCATTCCAAGCCTACTAAGCTCCAATCAGTAGCTTAAATATTTATTTCAACTTGACATTCCCCAGAGGGATGTTGCCACATACAGTAGCATCAGAGCTGGGAAATGCAGTAACAGCAAGTACAAAAATAGAAATTAAGCTGAAGTTCAGTCAAAGTTCAAACATTTTGACATAGGTTTATATGTAAGCATGGATCAAGACATTTAAGGGCCAAAGTTTAAGGGCAGCACCTTGTGAAGAGCTAACTCTGCACAGGAAAGATATGCCACCCACCTTCCACTGTCAGGCAAGCTCTTGGAAGGAGATTGACAGCAGATCCCTCTGTGGATGTTTTGAATCCACAAGCTAATGAACGAGGACTTCTTGCTCACAGGCAGGAAACCAGGTGATTTCTGTCAGCCAAGGGAAACATACTGCACCATGGCAGCTGGTGGAGGAATGGTGGGAAGCGCAAATCCCACATGTTCTCCACAGAACCACAAGCAAAGTGACAAATGAGATTTATGTATGATTTATGAAATTAGGAGAGTTTCGTGCTTCACTTTGTGCAGGAAGCCTGTGGTTCAAATAGTCAAAACAGATGGAAGAGAAGGGGCTGGGAAAATGTCAGAATGATGAGCAAACACAGAGTGGCCTCCACAGGTTAGGAAATTACATAGAAGGAATCTTTGGCTTCCCAGTATCTCCGTATATCTGAATAGCCCACCTTTTTCTAAACTAGGCTTATCCTTCCTCAGCCCACCAGTTGGTGTCCAGGCATCCTTGAAAGCCTGCTGTTGAGATGAAAGGTCTTTAGTTAGAGTACAGCATGTGATCTAAATCCTCTGTAACTGTGTGCTTCCCCTGGCCAGAGAGATGGGTTTCCCTGTCTCCCAATAAATAACTTTGTATTTTGAAGTGCCTTCAGAACCTTTCTAGTGCCCCTTTCTGCATCTCTGCAATGTTTCCAATTTCTTTTTCTGTTTCTTAACAGCCTTCCTCTTCCGTGGCTCCTGTATGCTGTGATTAACAGCTTTGCCCCAGTGACAGTCAGCAGCAATGGTCTGTTCTGTGCAATCGTCCTCCTCTTCATTATGCTACTCTTTGTCATCCTCTCCATCGCTCTCTGCAAGTGGAGGATGAATAAAATACTGGGCTGTCTTATGTTTGTGCTTTATTTTGTGTTCCTGATTGTCAGTGTCCTCTTGGAGGACAAAGTGATACAGTGTCCTGTGTCCATTTAGTGGAAAGTGCCGTTTCTTGAGGAAAAAAAAAGTATATATATATTCAAATACATACATATATATATATATATATCTCAAAAGGAAGCAGCAAAAACCCACAATGGAAAGCTTCTATGAGAACAACCAGTGGATTTGTAAATCTCCTATCCCTCAATTTTAAAAGGAAGAAACAACAGGTGAAATTCAAAGCAGAAGAATGATTGCTGCTGGACAGTGCAGTTACCTATGAAGGGCTGAGGTCAGTTGCAATGAGGCTTTCTCTGTTTGCTGCAGGACATCCTCACTGCTCAGTACTGGAGATGCTGTGCATGCTTTGTAACAGTGAAAGCTACTGCATCTTCTGTGCCTGTGGTACCTATCCACGGACCTCTCTTCCTCTATAGTAATATATACAGACACACAGAATAATCAATACTTAAGACTGTAATCTTCTAAGGAGAATGCTAGTATCAGCTTTGGGGATGCAGTCCCACCCCCCACGCRCTGGGGGTTTATCTGATAATCTGCTGGCACTCCAGAGAGGAAAGCATTCATCAAGAGCAAGAGTCACACAGAGGGAAGATCTTGCACATCTCTTCATTTAAGTGGATTTATATGATGTGATTTCAGCAAAGCCAGGGAGTTCTTCAGTATTCTGGTCCTTTGCATCACAGGTCTCTCATGGCAATTGGCAAGATGTAAAATGATGGTTTATTACATCTTGCAAAACTCTTCAGGTTCTAGAAGYTCCAGCTTTACAATTTATGGGGATATGAAGTCTGGCCATTTTGCAACTGGTGCAGATTTTCATTATATTCACATGTGAAGCCCAGACTGGGGATTTGCTGTCTTCTCTAGTATCAACCCAGCATGCAAAGAGATCATACAGCTACTGCGTGGACTCACTATTTTTTCTAATGCAGCAATACTACCAACAGTACCAATGTCTTTCTGATGCTGTTACCATTATGAATTTGCCTTTTCATGCCAGAAAAAAGGCTAATTTGCTTATGCATAGTATTTCATACAGATTATAGAGGTAGTTATAAAGTGGCAGCCTAATTGCTGAGGTGGATATGTATTTTACAGGCTATCTTCCACCACTACTTGCAACATAAGGACCTTTACAGCTATATATAGTCATCATTGGAGGAGATCCCCAGCTGACATACAGAGCTGCGGTAGTTCATATTGGTTTGTGTAGATCTTGAAACTAGGTAGGAAAAACTGACAGTTTAAATATAGTGGAGTTGCAGGAAACCTGCGTGGAAATCTTTTAGTGTTGCTGGAAGTGTGAATTGTCTCAAGAAGTCCAGGAAGGAGTGAAAATTCAACATTCTCCTACTGAAATCCTGGGAGAAGGAGAAGGTCCAGACTCAGAACAAAAAAGTCAGGAGAGAGAAAGAAAGGAAGCGCTCACATTTTCTACACTTTGGATGATTACAAAAAATGGTAGAATTAGAATGGGTATTATGAAATTATTTCTGATAATGGCTATCTGTTTGTTCAAGTCTTTGTGTGCAGTTAGAGTTCATGAAATTTCAGCATGTATCTGTGACCCATTTCAGAGTTGTTTTGTATTCATTATTGCACTCACAATGGCAATGCCATGCTCACAGCTATGTAACAGAAGGCTCAGCACATTTTGTCTCATCTATTTTTCTGATGCTGTCACCACACTTTCCTGCCTGTGTTTCAGGCTTTTGCTTTTCATTCAGCCTCTTTGTCCTTTACTGTATTCCTGTTGTATGATAGTTTGTAGCTGTATATAACAGTATCTGGTTAGAGTGTAAGGACTTGACAGAAAACAACAGTAGCACAAACAGTAAGAAATACATATTTAAAATTATGAAAATGTTAATATTATGAGATTATTATGAAAAAGTGAGATACTAATGAACAAAAGCAAGAAAATTAGGAGTAACAATATGTACTATTCATTTCATGTTCTAAGGTGTTAAGTCCTAGGTACAGAATTAACATTCAGAACCAAAATCTTAACCACACACCTGCAACATCCCTTGCTTTTTAGTGTGAGCCTCTCTCATTGTGAGCAAAAATTTGTCTATGCATTTAAGAGCCTCCATTCTCCAGAATCCTTACCTGTCTTAACTATAGTGCTGCCCACCTCTTAAATATTTGTTTCTATGGATGTACACAATGGAAAAATAGGTATATACATACCTACAGTGCCCCCTGCTGAAAATAATGGCAGACCTGCAAAAGAAAATGCATAAACCAAATCCTGAACTCAAAAGAAGTGTCTCTGGTAGGGTTCAATAGGTGTCCCAAAAACCAGAGCTGGCTCCACAGTATAATCTGTCCCAGGGGAATCACGGAGTCCATCATAGCTCTGATGACAGTGTTCAAAATGGAGGGAGTGTTAAGCAAAATGAAAGGCTTTCGGTTTGACCCAAGACATTCTTTCCCCAAATGGGCCAAATAACGTAGGGTGACCTAAAAGGGTGTATGCAAGATTTTGTGAGTGGCACACCTCTAACGTGATAGGTGTGTTTGTATGGTCACTTACGCTATACAGAGATGCCCAGATTCACTGGTCTGACGTTCTGAGGCAAGAAACCAAGGAAGGGCAAGAGTCTGATCTCTGTCCCATGCATTACTCCTTTTTGTTTTGTTTTTTGATGATGATTTCACGGCCATCATGGTGTAATTCCTGCATTGAGAGGCAAAAAACACCCTGCCTGACCCTGAGAGCTGTGAGTGCTGGTGTGCTCCGGGAAGCGGAGGAGCAGCAGCAGAAGCAACCACCCTGCCGGGGGCAGGCAAAGGACAAACGCAGCTGATTCAGAGCAATACGCGGTAGCCATGTGTTAGTCCAAGGCTGGCATCAGAATTCAAAGGAAGAATTTTGTGCATATGCCTTATGGCTGATATACTAAAATGACATTTGTGCTGTGTTAAAATACCTGACTCATTTCTTTCCATGCAGAAGTTGGATGTGTTTGACTGTCCCCATCAACACATTTGTCTTGAAAGGGATTAAAACTATATTTTTGCTCCCAAGAATGAGACATCTCGCAGCTCTCGCTGCCTTGCATCTGCCAGGCAGATGGAGCCATTTGAATGAGTGAACAACTGCATTGTTGGTGGCAGCTCAGCACCAGAGGTGACAGGAAAGATTTCTGTTGTGTGGTGCTTTCTGCAGAATAATCCAGTGTCTGTACAGCTGATTACAATACTTACCTAGGCAGTCTTTTACATCACTGCTGGAGTAAACTGATCCAGGATACTTGCATATTGATATGTTTTTTGATTATAAGCCAATAGGTCTATTGGTAGAGGAAGGAGAGGAATGCCACTGAGGGAGAAGCATGGCCCCTTATCTCATGGGGAAGGAGTCCGAAAGTCTGAAACCAGCGAGCCAAGAGACAGCCTAAGGTTGCTGTAACACAGTGATTAAATGTCCAGGTTCAATTCTGCCAGAAATATACACCACTTGTTAGGATACTGCTGCTTTGCAATGATAGCAGACTTACCAAGGGCCAAATTCTGACACCTTTACAGTAGTCTCACTTTGCTGTTATCTCTCAGAAATCAGTGACTGTGTTCCTGCTGTTTCTCATTGTTCGTAAGTGTTTTGGTATTGGATCCATGAACATTTCTGAATATTATACACCTAGAAATCAAAGCTAAATTTCTGTTTTCCTCCTTCAGGTAAAGCTCTGAATGACTTCAATAGGAATATGTTTCTGCAAACAGCCTAAATTCTGCAGTGAGCTAGTTAATGTGGAAGTCAAAATATAATTAATATAGAAATTGACATTACAATCAAAATCCTGTTCTTGTTTAGTGTTTTCAGGATAACCCCAGATTTGCAACACAGTAAGTAAGATAAGAGGACAGGGTAAAACGTCAAGTTAAATAGCCACCTCTCTCTCTCGCACCACCACACCTGAACAAAACCAATACTGGCCATCATTTTTGGAAGGGATTTCCAGTAGCACTTGAGTAGGATCATAGGTCAGATTACATAACCTGTTGTAAATGTTCTCTGATGGAGAAAACTGACTTCATGGGAATTACAGGAGAGAACTGGCCCCATGTTTGCAAAATACCATTAGAGTCCAACAAGTATTTGCTGTTTTACAAAAAAACATCTTCTGCAGAAGCCGCTGTGGTGGAATCTTTAGGGTAGATGGTATCAAAATGTGATTAAAAAGTGTGATACAAGGATGGTTCCTGGAAGGATGACATGGAAAAATCTTTTCARTGACAAAGTTCTGGGTAATCTAATTGCACCTTTTTACTGAGAGCTAGTACTTTTTTGTAGCGCAGACAGGCTCTTACTGCCTGTATCCCTGTGCTTATTTATTCAATTGATCTTGCTGTCTACATAAGCCCCAGAAGTATAAAGCACAGTAGGTGACACAAACTTTTCTAAATGTCATCTGATGTTTATAAGGGCAATGAACCTATCATGTAATTTTCCACATATCTACTCTCTAGTATTTTATGGTCATTGTCATTCATGGTATTGTTGTGTGTGAGTAAGAAATTCTGTAAAAAGGTAGGTTAAACATGTGATTAATCCAAGTACTGTAAAAAAGATACTGAGAAATATTGTTAAAGTTTGGGCATTTTTCAAGGGATTATTCCTCTGGTTGTTGTTTACATCAATACAGTATTTTGAGATATAGGGGACATATGATTCCTTTATGATTCTCTTTTCAACAGTAATTCCTTAAAATAGCATCCTATGGTCCATACTACATATGTTCTGAATCAAATATGAGCTTGTATCAAATGGATTTATTTAGTTTATAACAAAGAAATAATCCCTTTTACAACCACTGGCCCACTGAAGTCTGGAAGATTTCTGCCACTGACATTGACAAGATCCAGATTTTTATTCTATCATCCAGTATTTCATAAATGCACTCATGTAACAAACATAATTGTCCTGAGAGCTGTGTACAAGGAGAGAAATTGCATGCACTTGTATTCTTGGAAACCGKTTTACCTCTTGTAAATAGCAATGACCCAGCTAACTGAGAAAGAGGTATGGTTTGTTCCTTTGAGGGGTTGGTTCTGTTTTTCCTGCTTTTTCTGAAAAGGTTGTTGCAAGAACAGGCAGCTGGAAGCACGGCTGCAGAAGATTACTTTCAGATTAGCAAATGGGATAGGTTGCACTGAAAAGTGTGGGGAGAGTCCTGCTCCAGCCCTCTGCACAGATGTGGGTTTCACTCTGGTTAATGTTTTTAAATGATCCTTCTTGGATCTGTTGCCACAAGTTACAGGGATATCAGTATTGGGGTATCAGTCATTTCCTTTGGGAAAGGGGAGGATAAGTCCCCAAACTTTCAGACCAAAGTTATGCAATGTATTGCACCCGTGAGATATAGAAGATATATGGATCACAGTCCGGTAGTCCAGACAAGTCATCTTGTGGACCTGCTGTGCGTTGCTAATTGCTAGTGTGGGACATCTCAGGACTTGTCTGCCTTGGCGASTGCAGGGAGCTTGCACGTTCTCCCTGCCTGTGCTCCACGCTGGCTGGACACAAGCCATCTCTTCTGCAGAAGCCATGTACTCACATCAGCAGGGCACTGCGCCCCTGCTCCCCACGATGCAAGGCAGCCCTGGGCTACAAGCCATGTAACCACTTCGAGCATGGGTAGAGCGGACGCACAGCTGACCGTGCTGTTCCATCATGGGCCATAAATGGCCCACGATGAGATTGAATAAGAAATAATGTAATTAGAGATTCGTAAATGAACTGTACATTCATGTAGATTTATTGTAAATTCACCCCTCACCAAACAGCAAACCAATCTAAACTGAAAGAAATTTGTATGTTTTTAAATATCTTGCACTTTACTACTTTTTTTAACCATTATCTTCTGTCACATAGTTGTCTTAATCCAAAGAGAAGCCATAAAAAAAAACAGAAGACTAGTTCAGGGTTTCTAAATGGGTGGATGATAGTTTTAAAGTAAAGAATCCATATCATGTCTTTGTTTAAGGTATAATGTAAAATACCATCAAATATATGTACAGTAAGCACTGCTTATCCTGCTATGTAAAGCGGGATATAGTTTTGCCTTAGAGAAGCTGCGAGTAAGACAGAGGGAGTTTGCTCATTCTTCCAAAATTCCCTGTGTGACTGTAGAAAATGGTCCACACTGACTTTGCCACAGGGGCTCAACCCTGTCATCCTTGTTCACTCAAGAAGGAGGAATATAATGCTTTCAGTCAAGCTCAGCAATGCAATTAAGTCATCCTGTTGCTCTAATATTTTCTCCCACTCACATCACAGTAAATTAAACCCCTCCTACTTTAAGTTTATAAATGCTGAGCTATTTCTGCTGCATCTTTTTTACAAAAGAGCTAAAGTTTTCAGGGTCAGACTATCCAGTGAAGATCAACCACTTCTGTTAATCACCCATCAAAATTAAGATCAGACCTCTGTATTGTGATGTGAAAATAACAGCAGCGTGTTATAACTGATGGATGCTGTTTTTGTAATAAAGCTTTTTTAACTTGTTTAACTTCATAGTTTTCATGCTCTCCCAGCTCTCATTTTCAACGTAGTGTAAGAAAAATCAGAAGTCCTCAGTTTTATTTATTTCAAAATTTAAAAAATCTATTGCTGTGGAAGCCAGTCCGAGCAATCCTAAGAAAATTCTGTTTTTTTTCATGTGTGTATATGTATGGATCATTGTTCAGTAGATGAAACAYTTGTATCTCTTAATCGGTATATTTTCTGTGAATATAAGTCTGTATATAATATGGAAGTTATATTTATTTGTACATAGGCTCTTGGAAATAAGCCCTTCTGTCAAAGGTCCTACTATAGCTACAGAATGTTTCACTGTGGTGCATACACTTTTTCACATTAATGTATAAACCTTATATTACTGGTACAGAGCTCTTCACATAAATCACTTTAAGTAATTAAGTTGTCTAAGTGTGAATAACAATAACAACAATAAATAATAAAAAAAGGACTTAACAGTGTGTGATTTTGTTCAGTATTTTCTGGCTTAATTGTTTTGGACTTGCTACAGCTCTGAAAATATTTTTTTAAGTATCTGCTCTGGGTTGAATTGTGGTCTGCAAAGCTACACTCATAAGTGTTTAAGAAGCACTTACAGCCTCTTGCCACGTTACTGTGCTACCTCCTGTGCAAACACAGAGGAAGAAAAACAATCCATGTTCCAGGGAGCTCAAAATTTAGCTAAGCAGGATTTTTTCCTCTACAGCCCARTGTGAAACTACTGGACAACAACTTCCTGGAGTTGTATATGTCTGGAGCCCTGTGGTCCCATTTGCACTAAGCCTCCCCTTACATTTCTTAACTGAGACGTGTTTGTTCACAGGTTGTTTTGAAAGCCACTCTTCAGTTTGACACCTTGCTGTTTACTCTTCAGACTGCACAGTCTGCTGTCCTTGCCAGTCAGGATGTTTGGCTTTTTTTCAGTTCATGGTTGGAAGAAGGATACTTTTAAATAAGAGAAGGACTGTTAATAAAGAACAGCAAAAAAAAAAAATCACAAAATTGTTTAATTTTATTTATAAAACTTTTAAAGTCTTTGACTAATGTTAAAAATTTCCTATAATCAACCAAATTCTCCAATTACTAGGACTTCACAAGTTAGAGAAAATTGCAGCCTGCAACTTTATTTGAGAAAACAGCCATTATTAGTAGTCCCAGAAAACCTGGGCCTTTTTAATAAGGCATTGTGCAAATCCTAAAGACCTGAGGACTGTGAAAGAGGTTTTTAATTCATTTTTAACCATATTAAAGCTTTGAAATTTTAGGTTGGAAACAACACAAGTAGTTTGCAAATAGACTGGGAACTGTGAATGGTGATTTTCCTGAGATGTACGTGCTTGCCAAATGGAAAAAAATGGAGAAGGTCAGATGCATCCTACAAAAAGCAAAGTTGGAATATGTCACAAAGGCAGATGTAAGATGCTTTGAAGTTTAGGCTGGAGAAGGAAAGTTTAAAAGAAAGACTGAGATTTTAAGTGAGAAGGGATCTGCAGGCACTCACGCCTGGTCCCGTGCATGCACACACACACATTCATGCACACACACACACGTGTCCTCCCAAAGGAACAGAGGCAGTCGCAGTTACGCTGTGTGCAAGTGTGCGAGGTCTTACTCTGTTGTTTGATAATATTTGATCCACACCTCAGCTTCAGCCACTCTTGAAAGGAGAGGAAAGGACTTAAAAATCATTCATTTCCACAGCAGACTTTGATGGTACATGACAAGTGGAGGGGAGAAAAAATGCATTAAATATAGGCTCTTTGACCCTGTCTGGAGAAATGATGGAAAATTTCCTTGCCATGTGTATCCCCTTACATGGGCAAATACTTCTCTGTCTTATCTGTGGTGCCTGAAAAAAGAGATCTCTGTTCACTCATTATTACATTTGCATTTACAAGTAGTTACCTTTGGGATGATTATCGACAAGGAGAAATCAAATGTAATGTGTATTGTTAAAACTATTTGATCTCTCCTCTGGAAAGACTTCAGAAGCTGCCTGAGCTTCCCTTTAAAACATGACCAAGGAATTCTCTTCCTATCAACACCTTTCTCAGGGAATTAAATATTTGTCCCCAGATACTCTTGAAGAATATTGAGAAATAGGCTATAGATTATTATCTATTTCTACCTATTATTATAAATACATCTCTAAAGAGATGTGTCAATTATCTCTTCCTTTCCTATTTGTGCTGATTTATTCATGTCAGCTTGGATAATTTATAATATTTGCTGCGGGCAAGGGGGCTTTTTGGTCAGGGTCATAAGGCACCAATGATTAGGCCAATGATTAGGCCATAAATCTATATATTCCCTCTGAGACCTCAACCGAAATCAAACTACTTCTTGCATGGTAATATATGAGGGTCATAGGCAGAGAAGTTCCCAGCATCCCCTAAATAAAAAAGCACCAAATCATATATTTAAGTAAGAGATTGACGGGGATCTTTGAATGAAACAGAGGTGTCCTGCAAAGCTTTGAGTTACTTGCAACCACTTTTCACCTGCTGACAGGCAATGACAAGGAAATATTAGCCCTCCACAACTTTCCTTTTACTGCTTCATCGCAGTGCCACCAGAAAGGTATGAAGCTGCCTGTGCTTGTTCCTCTGCAGCAGAGGACTGCCCATAACAGCACCGGGTCAGGGACTAATCAGAGCTCGGCCATGCTGCCTGAGGCAGAAGATAAGGGTGTGAGGATATGTTTCTGTATACTGTATTATTAGGGAAAATATACCATTTCACTGGAATTTAAATTTGGTACTATTTTCCAGGCAGGTAGCAGAGAACTGGGCAGGAGGGGAAAAACATGAGGAAAAACTGATAAAAATAATTATCAGTTATTATATACATATAGTTATTAATTATCGGTTAGCATGGGTGTTGGAAACACTAGGCTCTTCCAGGCTAACATGCCCTATTGCTCAGCATTTGTGGCTCTGTCATGAGGGTGAGTAAACCCATTATATTTTATAATCTACTTAAAGAAAAAAAAAAAGAAAACTTTTCCTAAAATCCAGTCTACAGCCCTGGCTGAACTGGCAAGAAACAGTGTTAGTATAACTCAGAATCTGTGCGTGAAGGTTTGCTTTATTCATGCCTGAGAATTTCACACTTTTTCATTTAATTAATATCTCAGTAGGCCACCTGTGCTTCTGTCATCTATCACATCCTGGGAGAAGTGCATCTTTTGCTTACAGTAAAGAGCAGCATAGGGGATTGATGCCAGTGCAATTTTTCTTCAGGCGCATTGCAGGCACTGCTATATTCCAGGCAAGACCAGTTTGTCCCCACTGGCACTACTTATAGTTGTCTTTAGTACCACTTATCAGCTGAAAGTACAGAGGTGAGGGTCAGCTGTGCAAGTACCACCAGGCACCACAGAAGGAAAAGAAAGCAACGGGCATAAGTGGTGTCCTCAGTTGTTTGGCAATGGTTTGTGCCRGAGTACAGCACAGTATATCTGTATCTGAATACCAGTAAAAAGGTGATGCTACTCATATGCATCAACTGCTTCACCTGCCCTGGCAAACTCTACCACTCCTGGCTTACAGAAGGAAAACAAAAAAAACAATTTATTGGCGTAATGCTGCTTTGACATCTGCTCTGGTTTGGCTAAAGCTCAACTAGCATCGCAGAGCCCAATACATAGTCCTTGCAAATTTCTGGGAAGGGGCAAAAAAACAAAAACCTACCAGTCATCAGCTCTGCCACAGACTGCATCTGGAGAAGGCTGGCAGGGCAACCTCCCAGAGAGGTGTCCGTCTTAGACAGGGCCAAGGGAGGGAGGTGGACTGAAACACAAATAGATCATGTCCTCATTGCACACAAGCTGGCTCATCTGGATTAATATCTGGCACCCGTGTGGCTGCTGAAGCCCATATTTTCTTGGAATTACATCCATACCAAAGTGTCCAGCAGTGGGTTTGCAGTGTTTGTGGACACTGGTAAACAACCTCATCCCTGCCAACAGCAAGGAGATAATAATAAAATCCCTAATGCAGAAGACAGTGATGTGCAGCCAGGGCAAACACAGTAAGCAGTGATACGTGTCACTGTCTCCTTGTTCCAAATATATACTAATCTGAGCAGTAAGGCAGCCGTTCTCCTTCCTAGTCAAAATCCCTGCCGGCCTTCCTTGTAACAAAAGCATCATCCTCTCGGCTAATTTCAGTTCTGAATATTGCAGAAAAAGGACAATGATAGAGGGAATAGATGGAGAGAGTACATAAAATACTGACTRCATATGTCAGTAGAGAGTAGGTCTCTAAACAAAGTTGTTTTTTCTAGGCTTTCATTAAGCAGAGAGGCAGACTCCTTGCACCAGTCCCAGGAAAGTCAGGCAGGAGCTTAGGAGCCTAAACGGATCAATGCCTTTCTTCCCCAACCACACTGGTAGCAGTAAGTATTCTAGCTTGGAGTCACACAGGGTGAATTTCTCAGCCCCAACACATACCTGTCAGGAGCTTTGGTTGGTGCTTTCCTTCTAAAGGGAGAATTCAGCTGATTTCCTTCTGCTGTTATTTTCCCTGAAGGCATGTGAACTAGCTGAGCAGTACTCCATCATTTTCTGAGTCCCAGGTGGTGAAGGTCTCTGTCAACCTGCTGGAGGGCCTTGGCTGGAAGCGTGCACCAAAACAGCATCTAGAGTTGCATGAACTCACAGTACAACCTGCAACCTGCTGGTGGACTGCTGGGAGTAATTTGCCCAAACTGGTTGCATCTGGAGGTGCAGGCAATGCTGATTTTTCTCTGTGGACAATCAATAAATCAGCAATAGATTGCAAAAGGCTCTTCTGTCTTTGAGAAGATGGGGACTAGGGACTAAATCAGTCTTTGTGCCTTGCACAGAGCTACAAACAGCAAAAGGACAAGGCCCAGTGAACCACTCTGCTTTCCCTATGTTGGAGCACTGTTTTGGTCCCAGGTAATACAGAGCTAATTAGAGTCAATTAGCAGCTAGCTAAGTCAAATAAGGTAGAACAAGTCATTTTTCTAGACAAGCCTTCACTTTTTCCTGGACTTTTCGTTTACTGCAGTCAGAGTAGTCTCAGAAAATAATACCTTAATTTGGCTCCAAAAAAGGCTGTCTAACCAGAAGTGGAGAAATGAAGCGAGTGAATTTGAACTGGAATTCCCCTGGAAGTAGGAGCCACCATCTGGGCATGGGAGGTTGTTGCTAGGAAGATACTCTGTGTATGCTAATGTGAAAGTATTTGCTATGGGGTGAAGTAAAAGCAATCCACTTTGGGATATGGAAACTGCAAGCAAAACTAGGGCCGAGAATCTTAACTATTCAAAGTATTTTAAACAGTGAAAAGGTAGTTTGTTTCCATCAGAACTATAAAATAGGTATTACAAATATTTCTTTGCTTCATTGTATTTAATATTCTTCACCTAGAGTTAACTCTGACCTCAGGTAACAGTGTCACTTTAAATTACCTCCTATCCCTGGTGATATAAATGAAATAAGAAGTGCTACAATTACAGAATATCTGTCATTGTCATCTGACAATGACAACATTATGCTGTTCTTTTTTTTTTTAAGGCATTCAGTGTTTATCCATTTCCTGTGTATCACCATTGTCAGACTGCTGTAGACCTAGATATTTTCCTGGTATAACTGTCTTGCTTAACTTTTTTTTTTTTTTTTTTTTTTTAATCTGTGAATAGTAGCACAGTGGCTTCTTGAGGGTGCAACCTATAGACTGCATTTGTCTTCTGGCCAGTAAAACGGTTAATCACAAGGTTTTTTTTCTACTGAAAGTAATTCTGCAGAGGTGCTTACCTTTGTGAGTACCGCTGGAGAGCAAAACCCTACCCTAGCATAAGGTGTCACCTCCTTCTGAGCTGTGGAAAGAAGAGAGATAGCAACCCATGGGAGAGGAAAACTTGGTTCTCTGACATTGGCAGGCCTTGCTAGTCCTGTCCACCGTTACAGAAACAGGAGTCCTGTCTTTTTTTTGTGCCCCATTGACTGGGGTGGGTAGCAAACACAGGGTGAAAACATAGCAGGACAAGCACATGTAGTTTCCATGTGCATTATCAGGCTGAGGTATTTTTACACATTAAACATCAAATGCTACTGGAAACCAGTGTGTCTTTCATTTCTCAATGCAACATATGCTAAACAGTAGGTTTGCTAACCCTCTGCTAAAAGAGGTAGGTGATATCTCTTGGATACAGTATTCCTGCTATTGACTTCTCTTTAATCTGATACCATCTATTCTACTGTGCATTTCAGCTCTTTTCACAGCAGCTGATGAGGATCTGTGATGAATATCTCTTGCCCCTGAGACATCTACCCAAAGAAATACATTGTGCATTTCCAAAATTGCCTTTTTTTTTTTTTAATGACTGTCTGAAGGAAGATATTTCTGCCATGGATAAAGAATATTCAAATCTTGCTGCTGGGAAAGAGCTGCGAGCTCCTGTAACTGTGGACTATTATCTGGGTCAAGGGCAATACTAAAGCCTGATAGGACTGGGAATTGTTGGAGTCACAGGGGTTTAAAAAAAAAAAAGGTCCTTAAGTAGCTCTAAAGAACAATCTATTCACTTTCCTTTCAGCGCCTTTGTCTGGAGGACAATGGGGAAAAGTTCAAACAAGAGACGTCCCGATGACAGGATTCTTTAAACCCCTCAGATCAAAGCTGCAGATAACACGGCTCTACCAGCGGAGTGACGATCCTCCCGTGGTTACAGACTGAAGAATTCGGGGAAGAGTACAAAAGGGAGAGAGCTGTAGGACAGGAAAGGGAAGGAGAGAGGGAGCATTCCTACTTCTGCATGACGCAGTCTCTTATCTTGTTTCCTCCTAGTCTATAATGCTTTATCTCCTTTAACTGGTCTGCATGACTCCTGCTGGAGTCTGTGTACTGCTTAACTTCATAGTGCAGCATGAATTAACTATCAAGCTAACTTGTTTCACAGCTCAGACACTCTCTAGAGACCTAGGCTTGCCGGCAGTGGTAGCGAAATCTCCATTAACTTCTGCAGCAGATGCAGTAGATGCACAGAGAGTGAGTCCAAAGGCTGACTGCGTCACTGAGGAGTCACCTGCTGTTGGACTGCTGCTTTCAGAGATCGCATCAAGAGAACTGAAAGCAAGATAAAGCCATTAGTGTAGAGCAAAGATTAAAAACACAGATGAGTACAATTTGTCTGTGCAGTGCTTCTTCATGAACCAAAGGGGTGGAAGGATGGTAAATCTAGTTCAAATTCAATATATCACTGTAGGCAAAAAATAACAAAATGCACTCTGTGGTACGATAACTGCTGATTCTAGACATTTACATCAGCCTTGCAAAGCATAATCAAGAAATATCCTGAAAGCATGAAGTCCACTGCATTCAAAATAACAAGGCATCAATAGCAAATACATTACACAAATCTCTGTCTTCTCTGTTTTCTTTAAAAACCTGATCTGATTTCCTAAAGAAACGAGGCAGACCGTCTGTCTCTGTGTCCATCCATTATAAGGGTTTTGTTGTTGTTGTTTGTTGTTGTTGTATTTTACTTACTGGCTAGTTCCACTCAGATATGACAGAAAGGTGAAGGTCTCAAAGCTAATTCAGTTCCCATGAGTTTCATGGAAACAGACACCTGAGTGCAGAGGAAAAGGTTGCTATAGAGTGTCTTCACTTAAAAGGAGGTGAATGACCTTCTGCATTATTAGACTTGGAAAGGTCAAGAGAGGGAGAAGCAGAGACCTTATAAATACCTCAACAACAGGAAAATCTCCCAATTTCTGTGTAAGGTACAGAACCATAGGAAATCTGACTTCATTAGTTCATGGAGCTCCATACATCTGTTTGGCTTTCATTGGCTTTTACAGTGAATAAAGCATCCTGTAACAGCAGTCCTGCAAATAGTATATGGGATTAAGAAAACAAGCAAGCACTGGAAGATGTGGATTTGAATACAGAGGGTATTGTTACGAACTCCTCCAGAGTTCCTGGCCTGAGGCTGGGGTGGAGGTTGAACTGGGGTGTGAGCTGCATATGCAGCCCCTGCAGAGGAGCTGCTGGCCACAAACAGGAAAGATGGGAGGATATCTGCTAGTTATTCCAAATTGCTGTTTCCCAGCAGGGTTAATGGTTTGTCAGCACTGGATATAAATTCAGTCTCCTGAAAGGAAGAAATTTAAGGACTTCTGAACGTTAGGAAAAAATCCAGCCTGTATATCAGCCATTATAGTGTGGTAACTTTTGGGCCCTTCTTCTGCATGCGTTATATCACACAAATCCCTGAGATGGATGAATACATTGCAGGTTTTCTCTAAAACTGCATCAAAGGCTATCATTTGTAAGAGACCTTTATTTACTTAATATGACAAGTTTATTCAGCTGAGGCAGACTAAGCAGCTTCTTGTACTTCAGGATGTATTCTAAAACTTTATTGAAAAGTCTATAGGCATTGTATTAAGAGGAAAATTTGACATCTGATTTCACGTATTGAAAAAATCTGAAATAAAACTTCATCAGAAAGAAAGATGACCTCTGTATCTGAATTGACTGATGGATGATGACATTTTTGTAAAGTCTTCTTTATCGGAAAGTGGCCTATTGGATTAACTCCCAGCCTTCTGATTAAAGTACAACCAACTATATTTTGAAGAAGAGACAGATGGACTCTCTTTATAGTGATTAATTTCAATAGAAATGTGTGATAATCTGCCACCACCTTTGGTTTTCTTGTGGATCTCTAGTGGTAAAAGGATTAGACCTAAAGACATCTATCACAGCCTCAAGCCTCACCTCAGCACTGATTCAGAGATGAAGAATCCTACCAACCCCTCTTCCCCATAGCATCCACTGAGTACTGGCCTGGTGAGTTTGTATCATAAATCCTCACCCACTGAATTTTTATTTTCCTTCAAAACCCAGCACCTCTTGCAGCAAAGATGAGTAATCCAGCTCACAGAGAAGCTATCCTTCATGTAGTAAAAAAAAAAATATTTCTGACAGCAGTGGCAGTGTGGCAACCTTAGCTCCAATGAACAGACTTTCTGTTTCCTGACTTGCCCCTGCAGAGCCTAGCAGATTTTCTCCAGATTCTTCCCCATGACTCTGCTAGTTACAGATCTGATGTCATGGGTATGTCTTGATAATGGGGGAAGGGTAAATACACCCAGGAACACTTAAAATGGACATCCTTAACCCTTTAAGACAAAAATCACTATCATCTAAATGAACAAAATAGTCTGAGTGGTGCCCAAGAAATTGTTGCTAGACTCAACTGATCTCATGAACTGTATCTTCGTAGTTCACTGCTCTTTCTGTAAACAAGCCCAATGAGATCCCTCTAAAGAATCCCACCCAACCAGTTACTGCCAATATCCCGTAGAGATAATCATACTACTAGGTCTGTTTATGATTATCGGGAAATACTACTGCCCTGGATCACAAAACACAGCTAAGTCATTTGCATGCTGTACCAACCAGGCCATGAAAGAAAAATCAGTGTTGTCAACTATTGCTTCATTTTAAGAGCCTGTCTGACAGGGCCATAAAAGGAAGAGATTCTTTTTGCTGATCCTGTTCATTTCTAATAAGGTTCATGGGCAGGCAATGGCGACTCAAATGAAAGAATATTTGGATGATTTAGACAAAAATAAAATGCGTGTCACGCTTCTCACCATCCCCCATCCTTATTACTATTTGGAAAACTGTAGCATCCAGACTGATGATCCAGCATCACGGCTGATGATATATCTCGTGCAGGTAAACGCAAAAATGATGCCAATAAGGAGGCAGAAGCACAGTGGTGAACTCCTTACTAGTTGGGCTTAACCCTCAACCAGTTGTCTGCCCTTTAGTCAGAAACACAAGCCATTACAGCCTCCACGGCCTGTCTTCTCTGTCACATGCAATGTCATGTTCCAGGCTTTGTCCATTCCCTTCAATGGTATTGCACAGGACTGGAGGACACGCAGTCTCTCTCTGCAAGGTCACAGCCTCATGCTGCAGCTCCCATCGCCTGGAAGACCAAAAGGGTTACGTGGAGGGTTTTAGAAGGGCAAATGGAACGAATGAGCTATTTGTAGGGTGCTTAGACCCAATAGCAGTTGAGGCAGCTACGGCTCCCATCCCTTCCTTTACTGTACAGCCAATCCAAAATGAACAGCAGCCCACCACTTCTGAAGTTTGTAACTTAAAACATTGAAAGACACACTGTTGAATGTCTGCATCCTGTATACCCTATCAGGGCCCTGTCCCTGGCTCACCTGCTGTCTTTCCTGGCAGAATGATGAGAAACACTTGCAATATAGTATTTCCTATTTTAACAAGAGTGTAACATCTTGCAGTTCTGAAAAAAATGACCCTGTGCCATAAGAAACAAGGAAGTATCTATCTATGTTAGATGATAAATCAGTTTTCATATTCTCTATCAGCTAACATGCATCTTTTGGTATTCAAATATTGTGGAAGTGTAGAAAGCAATGTCTCACTCATCTGAGTGCTTTGACGTTATAAGAACCATTTAGACCTTCCTACCTTTACAGCAAGGTACCAGACTGTGCAACCTTYTGAGATTCACAGATACACAATCATAGATAATGCCACACACAGCCACATGCAACTTCAGTTTTCTGTTGGGTGAGTCATCCTGTTTCCTAGGACGAACATTTGGGGTCAGACAAGGGAGGAGCAATGGGAACAAAATAAAACCTGAAATCACCATGGAATGTTTTAATGTTTTTCCCCATTAGGTTGTCCATTCTTTATTACTACTGTTATTATTATTATTAGGCACAGTCTAAGACTCAATCGCATATTCCATTATGCCAGCTCTGCATAAGAAAAGAACAAAAAGGCAGTTCCTTATGGAGGAGGCCTGGTGTGAGCCCTCAYGGGACACCTAACCTGGTGTTCAGCTGCAAACCTCTGTCAGTGATTGAAGAGCTACTTCTATAATCTAAGGATTTTTTTCTGTTTACTTTTTCACATTATCATGATGCTATCTCCCACTGATTAAGGTTAAATTATAATAAAAAATAACTGCTCTTATTGCATTTTCAGTCCCTTCCATTTTTTCATCCAGCTGAAATTCAAAATGGGCAAAGGTTCCAAATGCTTCTTAAAGAATGTTTAGTTCCAAAAAATAACATCTCCACTGCAGCATATGGGGCCTTTTCTACAATAAAGAACTTCAAACTGCCACAAATGCCAGCCAGGGCAGTCAGGTGCAAAGACTTTTGCAATTTTCACCAGTATATCCTCCAATCTATGTTATAGTTGTTATTGTCCTGCCCATGCTGTAGCCTTGATTTCTGCAATCACCAGCAACCTGCACAGGCAATCAATTATGTTACAAATGCCATATCTAAGCATCCATAAAGAAAGCAGTAGTATTAACAAATAATACAACTTCTAGTGATAAATAAGAAGGAACACAAGAAGAAAGCAATGATTAATTAAAATTGTAAGAATTATTTGCTTATTCAAATATTAAGTCTCACTGGAAAAAAGGCATTGTGCAATATAAAAGAATCTAATCCTTGCATTTAATTACAGAGCAAGATAACACATTACATTTTTAAGTGTATTAATTAGTTTTATTTATCAAAGATAACAGTCAGCTAGAAAACAATGTTTTACAGCCTGAAGATAGACAGCTCTTGAGTTGTGGCACTCACTCTTCCCCCAGTACACAATAGTAAATCAAAAGATTTAGCACTCATAAAAATCAACAAATTCTCACATTGTACAATTAGATTATGGAATGTATTGCTACAAGGTATGTATGAAGCCAGTTCAACGGGGTTCAAAGAAGAACTAGTCCCTCATATAAATGATAGCAACATGCAATATTAAGATAGCGTAATCTTTCCACAGAAGCTGGTTCCTCTTGCAAGACATATATCACCTTTATCTTTAGGCACAAGCAAAGAGCATTGCTTATGAATAGGTTTTCCATTACAGGTTACAACAAAATTTCTTATTCTTTTTCTGTTCAGTGCAAGGCACAGGAGGAAGCAGTGTGTGAGCCAAATGGGCTGCTGCCTCGCCCTGCTCTGGATCCTGTCACTCTGGGCACTGAGGGGTCTCCATACCTTGGTGCTATTTGTAAAGCTGTCAGGCACAGCCCTATCTCCAGTGAAATCATAACTGTGCTGAAAGCGATAGTTTGCAATTGACTTCAGCAGTGCCAAGATTTCACCGCTGGGTTATACATTTTAATTCATTTACAGCAGCTGGCAAATGTGAGGAGGTCTGAGGTTCCAGTACCACACGCCGTTTCTGCAGCATTGACCTCTGGGCTGTCTCAGGGCAGCTCAGTTAGGCTGGCTGTCGCTGGCTAGTGCTGAGAGGCCGTCTGTTAACCCCTTCCCTTCCTACTCCAGTTCTGGTTTTAAAATGATGGCTGCAGAAAACCCACACTTACCATACTGCTGCTGTTTTTGCTTCTTGTTCCAGAATAAACCTCTTAGTGGGGAAAGTATCTTCAGGTCCAATTGACATATCACTGATGTAGCATATATGGGGAGAGGGGCATTTCTGTGCTATTAAACACCGGGGCTGCAAACTGCCACCAGTATGAGCAACGTAGAAGGTATCATGCAGCTGTATTTTTACCAGTATGTTTTCCTCTCTCTGCATTACAGCTGCCAACCTTCTGCCTGTATTTATTTTCCAGTGCTGCAATCACTGGTAGTGGTTGCACAGGCAGAGAATTATGGATTAAATAACTGCTCATATAGTTACAGCCTCGAAAGCCAGGACACAACAGTTTTATTTGCTCTAGAAATCAAGAGAGAGAGGGAGAGAGAAGAGAGTCAAAGAAATGAGGAAGAGGACAACAACATATCAGGGTAACAAAGGATGGCTACCATGGAAAGATTTGAAGAAAAAGAACAGAACAGTGAGGCCAGAGAGCAAGACTGTTTGGTCACCTTGTAGTTTTAATTTTCTCTGACTGCAACACACCATAAACATTCTCACTAGCATCAATTATGATACCTTTTTTTTTCTTCCCTATATATTTCCCTCTTTACAGAACTCCCCTTTCTACAGACACAAAATAAAACTGGTATTGGCAACACAAAACAGTTTTTTTCTGGCTTCTAGGGTGGCAGCTTCTCCCCTCCCCAGTCTAATTATCCCTTTCCCTCAGTGAAAATATATAGTGCTGTCCATCACAATTTGGGAAATGACACAAAATGAACACAGTGCCTGAAGTAAGAAGTGAGCATTTGTTAGACAGACAGCAGATGTAGCCACCCCTTTGCTGGATGCTTCATGTTGTGCTTTATGAGGCATTGCTCTGTTTCATTAACGCTCGCACTCTCTTCCTCTCACTCATGCGTGTGGAGGACATGTGCCACTTTCCCAGTCTGCTGCTCTTGATCTCAGCTGAGTAAAGACTCCCTGTGGTGGAAACCTGGTGCAAGCTTCTTTATTTATCCCTAAAACTCATATAAGTGCACGTTGTTCTGATAAGGGCATTTCCCTACAGTGTGAAAAGAAACATGTACTTCCTGCAAATTAGTATCATGTTGCAGTTTAGAAACTGGGAGACAAGAGCCAGAGAGGAATTTAATAACACTAAAACTGCTTCATTTTCCTGAAAGGATCAAGGGAACATTTTCCCTGATGATCTAGTTTAATTCTATGTATTTACTGTGATATCTGAATCCATGGAAAGTTCACAGATCATTGACTTCTGGCTCAAAGGAGTTAACTTATTTCAAAGTAAGGAATGGAGATATTCAAATAGTCTGGAATGGGTTTCCAAGAGTCTGAAACATTCTGTCTGTATGTGTGTGTGTATGTGTGTAAGCTAATTCAAGAAGGGAGTCTCCTTTTCCTACTGATATAGGTTTAAAATGTTACAGCATTTTGACACAATCTTTTATTCTTTCATGATTTTGTAGAAGGAATCACAATAATACTGTTGTAGCCTGCTTCTCTTGACTTCATGCCTGATCCTCGTGTTTCTAACATACTGGAAGGTATCACTGAAATCTGATGGGGATTTCCCCAGCCATCTGTGTGCAGTGATCCACAGCCTTGCCCTAGGGTACCATACCAGCAAGACCCTGGAGGTCCCAGAGGGATACAGTTACAGTGGCGCTTGAGTGGACTCACACAAACACATACATGAATATGCCAGAGCAGTCCTGCTGGCCATATGCTTTTCAAAGGCATTGGAGCCCTCTTCCTGACTGCATGCTGCCCAAAGCAGGATTTGCATTGGCTTGCAAAGGTGGAAGAGCACTTTAACATAGGCGACAAATCAATTCAGCAGCTCTTCATAAGACTGCAGCTTCACAAAAACCACAAAAAACATAAGTTACTGCATCTGGAGATATGGAGTTTGGGAGACATTATACTAGCACAGTTAGTCACTATGATAAAGATTCCTGGGAAAATTCAGGAATATTAAATGAAGAGCATGTACTTGGGGGCAAAGAGAGGGTCAGGGTAGGTTATGACCCTGCTTATGGGTTTGATACTTCATTCTTCCAGTAACTCTAATAACTGCCAAGAGCTTACAGAAACCAAGATGAAACATCTCATTCTATAAAACCRACAAGGACAGGTTCTTTCCAGAAACAGAGATTGCTTCAGTCCAAGTCATGAATTAACTTACTGTTTACAACACTACCACTTGCACTGATCTATTCCAAATACCATAATAGGACTTCAAAGATAGGTGCCATTCTCTGGATCTACTATTGCAAGAGAGAGAGAGAGAGAGAGAACAGGGCTTATCTGGAGTTCAAAAGTGGATTTTGCTGTTTTCATTGTGCCTGTTTTTGTTTTTAAAGGAATGTGTAAGAGGCATCACAGAATTTAGTGTGTCCCTTCTGACATGCAATTTTTTGACAGTTTAATCTAGAAAATAAAGCTCAGCTAGAATCATCCCAGCCCTTGCCTGATTCATGCCTTTTATTACAGTCCAGTAAATTAGCTGGCATGTTAATCAGGGTGCTTCTGTGCTGTTCTGGCCCAGTCAGAAGTGAGAGTGTAGGACCTGCAGAGAGGCCTCTGCTTGCTGCACGTTTCTTACTTGCATATTATGAATACAGYGATATTGAAACACCTGCAGCCTGTTGTCCACAGGTCCCTTTTGTTCACATGACAGGAACCAAGAGAAAATGTAGGTGTTTAGCACTGGAAGTTTTGAAGAACAGACTAGCCAAATATCTTCCAGGAATACTTTTGAAGGGCTGGGCCTGCTTTTGAGGAGATGGTGGTGGTCTAGATGACTTCTTGAGAACACTTCTAGCCATGCCTTTCTTCAACTTCCTGAAAGCAGATTTTGTACATTGCTTTTGCTGTCTTGGTCAACTTCTTTTTAACAAAGGAGATATTAGCAATTAGCAAAGACAGCCAGGCACTGTGGTCAGCCAGACAGACCACACCAGTCCTGTGTGGAGATACTGCGTGCAGCAGTGACTTACAGAGACTGGCAGTAGAAAATCCAGATGATATGATGTGGCAGGATATTGAAACATAGAGTTATCTGTTTGCTCAGGACCCTGTGATCATTGCTCTGCGCACCATCAGCTAAGCAACAGACCACATTCCTGCAGATAGAAGTATAATGAGTGCATCATTACAGTATGTTTTTGTGGCAGTTTCTTCTTATCAGTAGAACATCTTCCCTAAGTGGACAATTTCTTCCTCCACAGCCCCCTCTTGCCCCTTCCCCCCCAACAGATTTCTAGCAAGGTGCTTGCTCTAGATCCCATATTTTAAGAAGTTTCTCCAAGTAGGCATTAATGTCAATAATGAGTGTTACTTCTGTGCAAAGACCCAACCTTTCGGCAGAAATGATTTTCTTTTTTTCTTGGTTTCAATGCACACATTTTTTTTCTCTCAGAAACCAGTTTCTTCTAATTCATGATACTCACTTGTCATCTTTCACTATACATTGCATCTGGTAAGGGCTTATAGCTTCCTTTTTGTGGAGAAAAAGTACCTGACACAATGTGGGTACAAATCATACAGTTGGAACATAGTGAGATCTTACAGACTGTAGCCAATAATGTAAAAAGTGAGAGACCCAGCGGTCTGGGTCATGGGCTCCTTAAGACCTGGACAACTCCTTCTAGACTTCTGCAAAAGAGGGTCTGACATTTCTTCTTGCCCCTGGCATGGCCCTGCCTGGGCAGGGAGCAGGAATTCCCAAGGGAGCCAAGGAATCCACCCTACCCCAGCTTATTCTTCCCCCAGCAACAAGCAGGAGTTCATTTAAGAAGAAAGCTACCACTTGGAGGACTGCCTACAAAGGCTCTCTTAGGAAACAGGGAAGATTGTGTTGGGGTGTAAAAACCAGAATCCAGCCTCCCTGCCATCCAAGCTGGCTGCCCTGGCCACTAGATTTTTTCTGCTTGCTTTCTTTGCTCCTAGCCTTCAGACTAGTATATTTATTTTCTCCACACAGCCACACAACTTGAATAAATTGGGTGATGTCCCTCTTTCCACATCCCTGCCAGAAATGGCATATACTACAGATTACATGCCAATTGCCACACCTAGTAGAGGATAACAAAGGAGGTGGTATAAGATAAGAACTAAAGATGGAATAAAATGAGGACAGGATTAATAGCTGAGCAAAACCATACTGGCAACTTTTATTAGTTCAGTTTTAGTTAGGTCAATCAGATGCTAAATGGCTGGGTAATACCACAGACGCAAGACAGAGACAATGGACAAAGTCAGAAAATCCAGCTTGATGCCAGTATATAAAATTTTCCACCTTATATTTAAGTACCTTATTTGGCATTATCTTATCCAATTGTCTTGCACAGATTAAGATAATTTTCTTAGTCAGTGAAATAATAACAGCAGATTCTAGCACAGTGATAGCATTCCCCCAGCCTTAAACCCGTATTCTCCAAGCACTCCTTAAGTCTACTTTATGAAGTTCATTAGCTTTGATAACCTATTCAGGCAGAAAGTACTATCTCCCTCTTAGTGTTTTAGGATAACCTTTATTTTTACATTAAATATCTACTCTTTCTTCTTAGATTTAATTTTGTTTTCATTTTGTACTTACACACTTACATGATTACATGTCTTTTATCACATAAATTTCTATGCCTTGTCTTTCTTTATCGCACTGTTCTTGCTTGACTAGAACAGGCTTAAAATTTTATTCGGTCCCATGATAGTCCTTTAAAAATAATTTTCAATCTCTTTGGATTCCTTGAATTCTCTAGGTTCCCTGCTTACACCAGAATTGTAAAGAATATGAGCACTGCCTATATTCAAATACAACTTGTTTAGAATTGTTCTTGCTTTTGTGAGTTGCATATATTTTCCCTCTTCTTTAGTTTTTAAGCTGATCACTTTGTAAGAGTTTGTTTCATATTGTCTATAAGATAAATGAAAGATAAATTTTTTACAGAATTAAGTGAATTAACGGAATCCATGCAATAAAATAAACACACTATATTTACCCTGGTATTAAAGCAGGAGTCTTGCAGATGCCTATTAACTTGTTCTAGAAGATACCTAACATGAACAAAGATATTGTGGATAATGGGAACAGAGAGAGAACTACAGTATTCTGAATGCTTTATAAGAACTATAGAAAAGACGCGGAATAACTCCTCTGACAACTTTGCAAAAGATACTTGGGATGATTTCAGTAGACAGTTTCAGACTCTGGCAGAAGTAGGGGGCAAAAACCAATGAACTCGAATGCTGGGGGGACTCGCTGCTCTTTGGTTGTCTCTTATTTTTTCTGGTCAAGCAGTGTGAAGTAGAAATGTGAATAGGTATTAAGYGATATAAAAAATGGCAAATTTCAGGGCTTTTGTAGAATTCTAAAAACAGAGAGAAGAAAGCAGAGAGAAAAAAAAGCAGAGAATTAGGCTATATGCCTTAAAAGGAGTTTAGATTTTGACACTTCAAAATCTGACAGTAGGTGCTTCAGAAAGATAAATGYTGTAAATTTGGTATGTCACAAATTGAACCAATCAACATCTGTGATAGTGTGACACATGCAATCTGGTATCAAAATTGGCAATCAAATATGTTGTGGTCAACAACAACCTATGTCATACAGCATGCCTTCTCTTACTGCTGAGTCACTTAGAGCAAATTCTTCCAAATTAGGTTGGGATCCAGAGGCTGGGGAATCTTTGACCCCTGAAATGATTAGAATATTGAACAAGTCCTGGCAGCTAAGAAAAACAGTGACCAGGAAACAACTTCTCATCAAACCTAAGGTTCAGCCAGTGTTCAGATATTATAGAGTCTGAGGCTATGTCAGCCAATACATCTCTCTTGGTTCTTTTTAAGAGAAATGAGTCCCACATCAGTTCTACATTCCAGCCAGAATTCAGCTATTTCAGGCTTAAAAGACATGGTGTGTTTGAGAGTGAGCATAGGCAAGCAGATGCCGTGTTTTTTCTGACTGTGCTTTCAAAAAGCCAAAGATGAACCAGCTCTGGGCTAGGTCTGTGTAGGCCTTTGCTTTGAAGTTCAGYGCCCATGAGTAGCCACAGTTCTCCAGTCATGCAGTACAAAACTAATGCTGGGTAGAGCAAAAGGATTTTTTCCTCTTTACAGGTCTGTTTGTATCAGTATGACGATGTCTTTTTTTAATGCAGTATTGTATTATATTTGGCTTATGATTCACTAACCCTTCAGTTTCTTTTAAGAACTGTTCCTTTCCTAGTTATTCTGCATCCTATAATGTGAAGTCAATGATACCTACATATGTGAACTATCTTGTTGTTACTCTATTTTGTCCTATTTTCTACAATTCAGCAATCTTGCTTTAGATTTTAGATCTGCTCATCAATGTATTTGTGGACCTTCCTAGCCTTTATTTTACTAAGGCCTTCCTTTGAACCATTAAATGCAACCTGACCCAAGACAGATCCCTGCTGAACTCCACCCGATACCTTATTCCGTCTTGATAATAGACCACTGAGAACAGCCCAGAAGCAGCTATCCAAATGATTTCACAGTCCTCCACAGAATTTTCATCAAACCCAGGTTTTCTAACACTTTTATAATAAAATTCTATCAGGCAGTGTCAGAAATCTTGTCAGCATCAAAATCACAGTTTGCTCTTGACAAACTCATTCACCTCCTCATTAGATGCTGGGAGTTTACAAACAGTTTTTTATTGTTCCTGAATTTGTGGGCATGGAAGTCACCTTCAAACTTCAGCCTTTCTCAGCTTGTTCTCAGTGTCTAACTGACAGCCAAAAGAGGGATCATCTGACACTTACAACTGCACCTTTTGGGGAAGTTTTTGAAAATGCTAAGAGATTCTCTCTCAAAAGTTTAGAAAAAAAGGCAGGTTTGTGTGTATGTAAAAAAGTAGTTCTGCCATCTCTGGAAAGGATGCCTACAAAGCTCCTTCCTACAGCTATGGCCCATGTGTGGCTCTGGGTGCTGTAGCTGGTATGAGCTGCAGTCAAAGCCCATCCAGAACTTTGGCATTTATTTGGTTTCTTTCCTTGGTAGATTCTCTCTTGTCTAATAACACAGTTCAGGGGCCAGCTTGTCTCTGTCCAATTTGGTCAAAATAAGCCAGGAGCTTTGAAGTTATCAGAGAGATGTAGTAGCACAATCAGGCTAGCCTCGTTTCCATGGGAAACAATGTCAATAATTTCCAGATAGAGGAGGCTGGGTGACAGAACACTATCTGTTTTTGACAGCTTGCCAACTACAGACATTAACTCTGAGTAAGTAACATTCTTAAATTATAGCTATATTTTCACATAATGGCTATTTCAAGCCCTATCACATCAGCTTATGTGGATCTGCAAATGTCATATGGAAGGTCTTTTTTGTGGAGTGAACTGTGGTAAGAAGAAAATAGGAGGGGAGGTGAAGGTGGAAGGCTAATATATACCATTATTTCTCTAATTTGGGAGCATAGTCTTGGGCAATAAATGTTGAAGAWGCATACTGTATTCTCCCAAACATACTCACTCTGACCCAGTTCTCTGGATTTGTGGAAATATAGCTATTCATTTTTAGCCATTTCTTGCTGTTTGTCCCTCCCTCCTCATTCATGTGCTTGCCATTTCCAAGTACTTGTTCTACCTGGATTGCAAAACATCAGTTTATTTGTTCAGCAATGTAATTTCCATCTCACTGAACAATGGTCTCATAACTAATGCAGTCTCCCTCTTGCCCTAACTGTCAAAACTGCTGTTGCCTGAGTCAGGGGGGAGCCACCCTTATCATAAGTTGTCCTGCTCCAGGGCATTATACTGGCAGCTGCGTTCCTCTCCACGAACATAATATATGAAAACACAAACAGTATTTATTCTAAATGCAGTTTAATATTGCAAAATATTATACACTTTCCACAAACATTCAGTATACAGACTTCAACTGAGATGGGAAAAAAAAAATATTACATACTATTTATTTAATTTTTACTGACTGAGTTGGGTAAGTGTTTGCCATCACTGGAAGCTGAATATCCTTTCTTAAATATAGATAAAGCACTGAAGGAAGGATGGATAGATGTCACACAGCAATACACAGAATCCACATTATACCCAACACACACTATTGCATTCCACTAGTTAAGCTAAAATACTAACTGAACCTAAGGACTTGGGAAGCAGTCACCTCCTGCCAACATGGGAGGAAAGCATGCTGGGATTTTAAAACTCGATGGGTGCATATACATCACTTAAACTTCAATATAATATGCCTACTCGTGCGCATGTCTATCCATCTGTAGGATCAGGGCAGTGCACAACCACCCCTGTATGCCAATCACATGCTTCGTTGGGTGCTGATGTTATCCTGGATTGCAGTCTTAGTCCAAAGTACAGTCTTTGAAGCTGTGAATCTGATAAAAGCTGCAGGCTTTTCTTTTTTGTTGTTGTTTTTTTTTTTTTAAAGTGGCTTTTGTCAGAAGGGCTTAGTTAAGATTAATTTAACATAAAATGCAATAGCTACATCTAAAAAGGGTAGCCTGCTGTTACAGTGGAATACTCCCAATCAGTTCTACAGTGGAGCTCTGCCTATCAGATAGTGATGTTTGTTCACAGAATCTGTTATTAAAAGTGCAAAGGTCAGAGGTTAGTCAATAAAAAATACAGAAGAGGCTTCTCAGTCTGTACACACATTCATTCACTTCTACAATAGCTGAATACGCTACTGCCACTTTTTAAACTATAAAAATCACATTTCTGTGAGCAGTCAGATCCTGCACAGCAGAAGACAGCAGTTGACAGCAGGTTCATTAGAGCTCTTTAAGTCAGAGAGCTTGCTTTCAAGCTAAGTATTAAGTAGGAAGGTTCTGGTCATTTTCAGCAGTAGATATAACAGCAGTTACTAACTTTCTATCAATATCGAAAATAACTTATTTACCATAACATAACTATTTAGTAAAAAATGTTGACGAAATCTACTCAAAGTAGGGCCGTGTCAGGTGACAGCAACCTTAGCCGGGTTCCAGCCAGCAACCCTATCTACATAAGATCTAATTATAAGAATTTTAATACCTGAGAAGTGTTTGAAACTGAGCATTCCATAATTAGGAACAGAGGAAGAGAAAGGAAAAGGGATTGTGTTTCAAAGAGTAAGAAATATTACAGCACAAATTGTTAGAAGGTCCATATAAAAATTACATGAGTCAGTGTCCAAAAAACCGTGTTTCTATCACACAAATCTTCGGCAGTGGTATAAGTCTTCATTGCTCCACTGAAGTGAAAAGTTATGGCTGCTTTTTTGATCTGATAGTCACTTTGTAAAATGCAAAGATTTCAAGAAGCAAGCAGGCTACTTATCTGCTTTGAACCTCCCAAAAAGACAGCTACATCTCCCACTTACAACTTTGCTTTAAGCATAACAGCATATCTCTCAACTCTTGTTTTCTGAGCATAAATATGAATAGAAAAGTTATCTGAAAGGTTTCACAGTGCTTGAAAGCTAATTCACCCCAAAGTTCTTGTTAAAAAATAATTTTCCTAAAGATGGTATTGTTTAGAGTACATTTTCACATTGATAAAAAACAAATACAACATGAGACTTACTAGCAAAGAACAAAGCAAATGGTATTTCCTGGTCTTGTGTTCAAATAGGAAACATCACTTATTACTAAAACTGCACATCCACATCCTTAACCCACTTACAGTTCTGACAGCAGGCAGAATGCCAGCAGATATTGCTTTCCCTTAAACTGCAGCTATTAGCATATGCAGTTGCTAACATTTAAACAACATGCCTGCACTTTGCATTATTCTGTAAACAGATCTAGCATAAACAACTTGCAAAACCGACAGCCATGCCTAGATCTCAACCCCAAAGTATAACCTTAAAACAAACTGGATCTAGATATCCTTTATCCTTACAAAGCAGGCTGAAAACAAATGAAAAATCTGTATCTGCTATTCCTTTCTAATAGTGCAAGACTGAATGCCACATTTCACTCCTTACTGTAATCTAAGTCTTCATCTTGTTTTTTTCTAAATGTACTACCTGAACACTAAACTATTGTTCCTGTGTCTTTCCAAAGCACTGATGAGAAATTAACACTCTCCAATTAGACATATAGCTAGGCACCTAGGAGTTTTCACAGCTTAACTGCACTGTCAGTCTATGCTGACCTCAGCTCTTATTGAAGTTAACGTCCATGCTTCTGCGGGAGCTTCAGGGCCAAATTCAAGCCCAAATGTGCCTGCAGAGGTAGAGAGGGACTTCCGTAACATTTTCATAAGAGAGAAATATGCAGCATACAGGTGTCCACGAATCAGTGGAAATACAGAAACATTCAAAAACCCTGAATTCATATTTAGTTTTAGGGCCTGATTTTTCCCTCAACTATTCCTGAATTTACATTGCCTAACTGCACTGAATCCAGTTATCCAGTAACTTATAATCACTTTGCAGAGGTCTCCTGCTGTACTTGGGGAAAAACCACAGGCTGTATGAGCCAATGTCATGTGTGTGATGCACAGCTGGCCTCCCTGTGCTAAACAAACACCATGGGTTGGGAGGAGCATGAGCTTAGAGCACACTCTTGTGGCCATGTGCAACCACATCTAAATAAGAGTTGGGAAGGACATGGAGATGGAATATAGGCATCTCTGACCAGCTTCTTTTACAAAGAAAGCCTTAAGTCAAAAGTTACAAAAGACGTGAATCAAGCGCCAGAGGTGACCTACTGCAGAAAACATTCTTCCTTGACTCTAATATTTGGAAAGAGCTTTTAACAAGAGAAATGCTACATTGAAAACAGAGTGCAAAATAAAGCCTACCAGAGTAGATCGAGTTCTTACTTCAGTGTTCAAGAGCCTCCACCTCCCTGCTTCCTATCACTTCTTTCCAGAAACAGAGGAAAGAACACACTTGCCACCTGTTACTATGACATGTGGGAGTGCTGCGTATCTTAGGAAGAAGACAAAATACAACCTTGTTCATTTATCATTAATTAAGTATTGTCTGTGCTGGAACGTAAGTTGAAAATCCATCCCATTCCATGGTTGATTTCATGTGATCTTCACAGGTGATTTCTTGTGTGCGCAGAGGAGGGTGACATATGGAACACCAATGAATGCCCATCTCTCACTGGGCCAGAACTTTATGACAGGGCCCTGCTCAGGGATCTCAGAGGCAGCATCGAAGTAAGCAAAACAGACACAGCCTAGGTAAGCTGCAAGACAAATCAAGATGTGCCTGAGGAGACAGAAACCCCGCACAAGAAGAAAAATTCAGTAACTTGATTTCAGGAAAGGGATCAAATATATCACCATGCTCTAAAAATCAATCCATCCTTCATCTTTTCCTGAGTTTCCTATAGGGTTACTGTCTCTCCTCTCCTTTCTGGGCAGGCAAAGAATATACAGAATACGGCAAAGTATAAAACTGTTTAGTTTATCCTTGGTCTAAACTGACTGCAGCTTTTTGGTCTTTCTGTACCTGACAGAGTTGCGTAGAAAGGCTGAGATACGGCACTTAGAGAGCACAACTTGCTGGATGGTAAAAGAGAAAAGGTATCAAGCTCTTCACTGCTGCCCCTTCATCCTCAGCTGTTAACGGTGGAAGTTTAAGCTTTCATAGCCACTGTTTCAGCTGAGCAGTGCTACGGGATTTTTAGTAACCAGTAGGACCAGGGATTCAGTTGCAATTAACCAACTTAGCATCTGAAGCATCTGATTAGGTCTAGGAACTTCCTAAATCTACCACCCTGGATAGGGTGAGACTTACTCCTGGCTTACAATCTTACCAGTAAAGCTATCTAGCACTAACCAGAAATAGCCATCTGAAGCCTATATGCAAAGCCCAGAAGGGTGCTTTGGTGGAGACCTGTCACATCTGAATCAAGCCGTGGAGTTTATACAGAACACTTACCATACACAGTGCAAATAGGGGAAGTTAAATGAGGACCAGATCTCACAAAATGCTTTGTCGCTGATCCAGCAGAAAAGTGCTAGCATCCACCAAAGACCTGAAAAGAGACCCAGTTTGTACACACGCAGGTTTTCACACCTGAGGAGAAAAACACAAGGAAGTTGTTGTAAAACAAAGCAAAACCTGCTTCATAATGGTGCAGTTYGGCTATATGTATTTTAAGAACAGGATTCAGAATGCCAGGCACACATCTTTAAAATGGTTCCACCATAAACGTCCTGAAGACAGGAGCTTTATTCACAGTAACAGAGCACTGACCCAGGGCAACGTTGAAGTTACAAAAAGGACCTTTTACTTGGCAGCTCCATGTTGGGTATTGTCTTAAATACCACTGTACAGACATTGGATAAACACCCACATAGTCTCCTACTGAGGAGAAATCTAGGAGAACTCACTGATTGGTTACACGCCTGGTAACGACCAGCCACTCAGCAAGTGCTTAGAGTTGTTCATATTCCCTCTTGCATTAAGTTCTCATTACATAAAGACAAGTAAAAAAGGAACTGGCTAGGATTGTTTTTACTTCATTGGTTGTTTTCTTCCCTATAAGTTAGTAATGTACAATGTAGCTGTTCCAGAGAACTACTTAGGTAGGAACTTTTACCCAAAAGACCTAGGCAAGCATGCTTTAGTAGATGGTGCAGGCTTCTAAATCTCAGACAGAATTCCTCACTTAGCAGTTTTCTTCCTCGACAAGAAATCAGACTTGTTTACCTAGAGGTACTCTAGAGAGAAAAATAACACAAACATTTGCTGTGCTTATATGAAGTGTGGCCTGCAGCTGATCATCACTGAATACAACAGGTGTCAAGGTACTTGCACAGCATTATCTGCAGCTGCAGGTCTACTAAAACACTCACACATTTTACTTGTCTATGTGATGCTTTGTTCTTCTCCACATCTTGGAACTATTCTATGAACCATGCAGCTTTGCTCAAAGGAGTAAAATCAGGAAAAAAAAAAAAAAAAAAGGGATCAATATACTCTTCAAGTCCCAAAATAAGTTAATAGTTTGCTGCCTACCTGTACTTGCTATTTTGGGGTTAGGCCTCTTGGTGCCAGTACATGCAGTTCTGCTGTTACTGGTATCCACAAAGCAACGCTAGTCTGGGATATGACTAGCTCAGTAAGTATGGCTTAGCTTTCCTGTCTTCTGCAAGAACAAAAACTACGATTTGAGATTTTTTTTTTAAGTTAGTGAATTTCCCAGGGGCCCAATCCTTATAGCACTATAGGACAATTCCTACTTCAACGAGCTGTCCTTCTCAGGTCAGTGACGTATACAATAAGCACTCCTAAACTTAATCAGAGAACAAGGTTAATTTGTTTAAAGTGACTTGTCTGAGCTACATTTCAAGAGTAAACAAATGAGCCAATTCTTCAGCTAGTATAACAAGGAATACTCAGCTCATCAGGATCATAGCCCATCTTCTGTTTCTACATTCTAAAAGGAAAATAAGTCAACCCCAAGTGCCCCACAAGCCCTTCCTTTGTCCAAAGGTCCTCAATAGAGGCCCATGTATTCCATGCTGATCTTTTATGTCTTAGACCTCTGCCATAAAGTTCCTGAGAATGTCTCTGTRCCTTGCCCTCTCCAGCAGATCAACAACCAGCCTTCCTCTCTACCCTGTAGACCCCAATCCAGTCACCTCTGTAGATTTGACTCTGAATCACCAGTCTTCCTATGCAACTCTCAGACTCCTTCACTCAATCTGGGAGGTGTGCAAAGCCTGGCACAGAGACACATTAAAGGGACACCTAACCTTGTGAAACTCAGATGCAATTAAACTGTGTAAGAATAGGCAAGCACTTCTTTACTACATGCACTGTAATAGCATTTATGGTCCCTGATCATCTTTCTACATCACTGTCTGCGACATACTAAACAATGCTGTCTTCTCATAACATAGTGCGGCACAGACAAAAAGCTCTTTGGTCTTTGTTTCTTGCACACAAAACATTTATCAGCCTGATATCTGTCATTCAGGTTTGATACACAGATTTTTGACTTTTCTAACATTAGCCGCTTATTATCTCCACGGCCACATACAGCCTACAAGCCACAGGCTACTCCGCATTCACTGTTAGTGAAGTAGTAACACCAACTCTGTCCCAAGCAAAAATTTGTCACTACACCTTTCCTCATGCAGGAGACAATCTCTGACCACTTAGCATCAATCCATGAAGACAAGAAGGATAAGGAGCAGAGAATGCCTGCTGCCCCTCTGTGGTGGAAAAGCAGAATTGCAACCGGTCCCAGAGTTTTACTAAAGGAGCCCAGCTCAGCGTTCAGAGAAAGTAAAAACATATACAAAATAATTCTGTCCAGGAATACTTTTCTGAAGATGTTGCAGCACCAGCAGCAGCAGCAATATACCTGACTCTGGTGTACTGTGAGTTCCAGAATCTGAACAGTTTTCCCTGCAAACCTGTAGGATATTTTTTCACTCTTGAAATGTTATTTCAGTCAACATTTTAACAGGTATTTGGGATTAAGAAACTCCTAAGGCTCAGCAGGAGGCACCTTTATAGCTACTGGATAAATGACAGAAAAGCTACCCAATGCATAATCTTGTTGATGGAGGATTTTCTTCAGTGTCCTTCACACAAGTTGGGCCTGGCATTTCTTTTTTAAGCCTTCTATAAATAATCTGAMATTCAGAATCATCACATCTATCATCATTTATTCAGAGAAGAGCTTCACATGCCAACTAAATTGCTTGTTGTAATCTCCTCCACAAGAAAGATATCAGACATTTTTCTAAAAAACAGTTTTCCTAAAAAAGACCCACATGACTGCCACAAAAATTAATATTCCACAAAACATACAAACCAAAATGGCTTTTTCTTAAGCCTCAATTCTCCAACACATGTGACAAACAACTGACACAGTCAGAGGAGGCAGGGCAGGCCCAAGATGTCTTCAAGACTGTCTACACTGCTTATTGTAAAAAGGCCCCCCCCACCCCGAAATAGTGTCTTAAATTTAAAAGGCTATAAAGAACATGAAGAAAAGGGCAAGGAGATTCTTAAGTTGTCTATGAAGTTCCAGAGAAGAGCTACAAGAATTCTTCCTCACATACTCTTATGAGACACCCTAGTAAGAGTATATCCAAAATTTGGCACAGTTTTACCAATAAAATTATACTGGTAAATCATCCTCATGCAGGTTCTCACTCCTCCAAATAGCTGCAGACAGTATTAATTCCTTCCTAAAAGAGGGAAAATCATTACTGGTCCAAAACCACTGCTCTATTAAACATAGGGCTTAATTCTTTCCCTTTAATGCTGAGAATGACTTCTACTTTTTAAAGGACACACAGCAGTTTAAAAAAGCAAGAAGTCAAACACAGAAAACTCAGTGGGTATCTGCATGGCTCAATTCTGTGCACTCAACAGGTAAAACCAGACTGCTATGCTAACTACTTGTGCATTCTGACAGAGCAAAAATTTTGTGTATTCACAATATGGAGCCTTTCTGCACCTATCTGAAAGAAGTAAACAGACACATGCAATTGCATGCCACTTAAGAGGCTTGGCCTCAAACATCCAGCTCCTTTAGTCAGTGACCATGCCTATCAACATCTGAATAGTTTGAATACTGAAAGAAGACAACAATTAAACCACATGGTTCCAAAAGTTTAAGGCTGCAGAAGAAAACTGAAAGCTTATTAAAAGAAAGTTTCCCACCACAAGATCAGTCACGAAAATGGTACAGGCAGTAATGACAGGTTTGCTCAGTATTACCAGTGGCAATTGCAACTCATTTTTATAAACTGCAAACTACTAGATGCTGCAGGATGTATTACAAAACAGTACTCAGAGGTAGAAAGAGTCAAGCACAAAGAGGAGAGCAGAGTTTGCTGAGTTGGGTGATACTCCTGTGTTTTCTGTAATCATCCAACACAGTCTTGAACTCCTGTAGAGGCAGGTGCTTTGGATCTGGAGGCATGCTTGCTAAGGAGACAGTCCTACCTGCCGTGGATTTCACCACAGTGAGAAGATTTATTCCAAACACTAGCTGTGCCCCAGTAAAAGACATAAACCCATCTCACCTTGTTTACTTCTAAACAGACATGGACACTGAGCATTCAGAACACCCCTGTAAAGGAACCTGTCAGCTCAGAGTCTAAAACACTGTTCCTCCTGCTTTGCTGCTGATCTGTAATATACTCCTATCCCTAATTTAGTTTGAAAAAAGCTGGACCCCACAAAGCTTCTATTTGCACCTTTTGCCTGCACAGTGCACTGTGCTCTGGGATTTAATATGAACAGCAGTCATTTAAACACCAGAGTTTTTTCAGACACTGGTGTCCCCAGCCATTTGCTGTATAAGGGACTGAACTGCTAAACACTTCCAGTAGCATTATCTTCCAGCATCACAGCAGCACCAAACACACATACAGGCTTTTCTTCAAATCAGGGGAATTTGCTGGGTGCTGGTTAACAGTCTGATCCTGCTTCAAACTATTCATCTTGACATACGTATCTCCCTTTATACCCTAAAGAATTTTTTTAGCTCATAACTAGTTTAACCTTTTAGTCAAGGGAATAAGGGAGCTGTGAGCAACCTGTGACAATGAAGTAGGACTCCCCCACAGCCAGATTTCCAGTAGGAGAATCAAATATGAATGGACAGACTTGAAGCTAGGGCAAACCTTCACTGTTTTATCAGGGCTCAGATGTCACCTGAGTATCAGCATCCTATCATCTGCACACTTGAGACAGTTACATGACTGCTGATGAATCACTGAACCATTCTAATTTGATGATGTTATAATTTCAATCATTATTTAGCTTGTACCGGCAAACAACAGGACCCACATCCACTTTCTCCCTGACATCATCCCTTTTAAGAACTTAAAAAATTTGAGGCATGTGAAGGGATTATTTTGGACACAAAAGAGAATAAAGTCTTACAATTTCCTTGTCTTTCAGTGACAAGTTTGTTTCTAACTGCTTTTTGTTCTTTTGACAGTCTCAGACCCCCAGTACTTCTTGCCATACAGCCTACCCAACTAGCTCTGCATTAAGAACATAATACTCTTGGTGATAAAATTCTCTCCTCAACAAGGATGAACATGAGGCAGAAAATCCTCATTTGAAAACACAGTGGTCTGATTCACCAAAATTCTAAGCAAGATTTACAGCAGCCTATAACTAGAAGAAGCAACTGGTCTGAAGGCTTTACTCCTCCCTTCCTCAAATACCTATTTCACAGATAAAGATCCACTGCAGACTGCCAGGACTCTGATGTGCAGCACTCTACTGACTCCAATAGTGAAAAATGGGAGAATCCCACTCATTTTGAATAATGTTTAGACTATTTTTCCTAGTACAAAAAAAGATGAAATGACCCTTCTGAGTTTGAAAGAATGCATCTCATCCCCCAGGGATAAGCATAACTTAAAATAAAACCTTTAATTACTTGTCTTTTACCTTTAGGAATTTATCAAAAAATACAAAGTATTACATGCCCCCAACTAAGAGGGCTGTATGCCACCCTAGGTCCTTTATTAATCATCAGTTCAAAAGAAAGTTTGTCTGCACCCTTAATTCTCTAAAAGCAGATAAAGTAACTCCACACATTTTAATGAAATATGACCTTTTGTAAGATGTATTCTTTAAAAAGCAAGTATCCCTAGGCATATCAATGTCTAGATTTGATGCAATAGCACCCAAACCTATGACACACTTACCATTCATCCTCTCAAGTTTGACTTACACTTGGAAAACTGAAGGATAGAGAGCTCACATGAATTGTTCGATGCTACAGCCAACTCTCCATTTGCCCTGTTAGTAGTTCCCTGGTGTTTTCATCAAAATAAGACACCTCTACTAGCATCCTTCATCTACAACCTCCTTCTCTTCTGCACAGCTGACTAGTGTGCTGTTTCCCCTGCTCCTTTTACCACAAAAATGGTTGCTGCTCAGTGGAGCATCTAATGACAAAAGATTCAAGGACATCTTCACAAAACATTATTAGCAGAGGCTTCTAGTGGATGGGGAAGCAATGCCAGGACAGGACAAGGTAGGAAACAGGAGAATCTCTCTGTTGTAGCGTAAGTAATCAGAACACAAATGTTTGGTCCTGCTCTTGTATCTTTTTATGGACATATACAATGTGTGAGAGCCAACATAAGGTGTGAAATCCTTCTCAGGCACTGGGGAAGAGTGGGAAAGGGCAAGTTCGTATCTTTCCTGGTACTTGTCAGGTCCTTTTTGCAGAGAGAGTAGAGGGGGAGTAAAAAGCATTGTCTGGACAGCCACTGGTACTACTGTCACGGTAAGACTGTTTAAAAAGTTAAGACAAATCTCAGGCTCTTCTCTATTTGCATTCTGGTTTTACAGCCTCTAAGGCCCTGACTAGCAGCTGTCCTCTACAACCCAGTGCTTAACTTTCTCTTTACCAGCCTGACTCCATTATATTATCAGTGTCCCCAGAAGACAAAGTGGTGTAAGACTTGTGATAAATTTTGAGAGCTAGCACATCTTACATGCACGTTTGTGCATTGCCCCTATGTTCCCTCTAGTACCCAGACTGATCAGCTTCACCCTTATGTAGACCACAGAGCAGGAAAGCAAATTTGTGACTAGAATGAAAACCTTGTCATGATTCCACAATAAATGATCAAATTTGAGTCACATCAGGTCACAGCAAGAGAAATGCTGCAAGAGGACAGACAATAAATGGCCTGGCACAATCACCTAGGGAAAAAAAAATCCTTGACAAAAATGTTTAAGCTGGTAGAGCAAGTTTATACCAGATCAGTGCTCTGCATGATGTGGGAGACACATTTCTGATCTTCTGTCATAAGCACTGAAGCCAGATCTACCCTATCATCACATAATTGCCTAAGGATCTCAGAAGGCAATGCTGCATTCAGGAAAAACATACTCACCTCTTCAACTCAGCAATGAGCAAAGCTGTGCAAGGAACACCCAAAGTCATTAGTGAGATGTTGTTGATAGCAGGCTTGATGAAGGCAAGGCAGGTAGTAACCCCAGAAAGTACACCTACAGCAGCTTTAAAACGGCTCCTGAATTTTTTTGGGGAAAGAAAAATTGCTTTGAATTCAAAGCTTTTAATTAGTAAAAAAAAAAAAAAAAAAGGAAAAGAAAAAAGAAATCATAAAATGATGTTAATAATGTAACAAAATGCAGGTTTAGGTCCAAAGACAAGGTGCACAGGGTGGATGTGGATCCTGTGCTGACTTGCATAGGCATGCAGAGTTAATCAAATACACAAATCCTCACAGGTGTGCAGTCTTCTGAAGCAACCATGTGTATGTACACACACACACACACACACACACACACACAAATCACTGGTTTCAAATCCCAAGGCCCTACTCCAATCTTCCTCCTGCCACAATAAATCAAGAACAAATCAATCCCAGTACATGGCACTGTACCTCCCCAGGGCAGTGTTGTGCCATCATTCCCCATGCTTTTAACATTGATTTGGGGGACTTTTTTTTGTTATCCTTAAACACCTTTTACAGTTATGTTACAGTCTTTATTTTATTTTCCTTTATCTTTTCTAAGTCTTAAAGATTAGCAAAAACTACAAGGTAAATGAGAACATTTTCTTCTAACCAAATTCATTTTTTTAAAGATTATATTTTGGTATATTACTAGTGTAAATGAAATCACAGTTGGGCCCTACAGAGGAGAAATTCTGAATTAAATTCATGTTAAATATTATTTAAGCTTCCAGTTACATGGCTTTGTATTTTAAACATCCTGTTTCCAGTCCGTGGCAGGACTAGGGAGGCAACAAAAGAATCTTCAGTTACGAAGTGCTTCTTACATGTTTGAAAAAACAATCTAATGCAATGGTATGCTATAGAAATGTACACATAGGGCTGGGTTCTGCTCAAGACCTCTAGGGAAAATAGCAAATTAACTAGAACGAAGGCCCAGGAATGCAAAAACTCCCTTAAGTCACCTTTGTGCCCCCTTCCTCCCCACTTTTCTGGGCTGGAACTAAAAAGTATCCTGGCACTGGTCAGAATAGCTTCTGGGGACACTGCAAATTTGGGATCCAATAGGCAAGCTCTAGCAAATCTAGCAATGTTGGCCTAAATCACTGCTTCTCCTCAGCTGTCTGACTCCCCTTGCAGTTAGAAGCTGCTGCTCTAGTGCAGGAATGGCAGAACACGTTAAAGCACTTGGGCCTCAACATCTCAGTTTGTACCACAGCTAAAACTACCACCATGAGATACTTGCACTAAAGTGACAGACTGATCTGCAGTGCAGCAGAAGCACAGTCAACATGTTATGTTCAGCAATACCCTGTGCTGGAAGAGGCAAAAACATCCGAGTTGGGTAACATCTTAAATTGCCATAGATTAATCCCTGCTTTTATCCCTAGGTGTGCCTTCCCAGCTCAGACTACATTCTGGTTATAAAGGTGTCAACCCTGGACCAAGAAAGGGGATCACCATGCTGCCCTTGAACTACTAGCCCATAGCTTTATAGAAACAACTACAGCCTAAAGATGGGTATTCTCTTTTTAATTCTCCATCTGAAGTAGGGACCATTCTCTGGCCCCAAGAATCATCATTCTCATCTTCACCAAGCTCATTCCATCTGCCTTTTGCATTAAAGCTTCTTTTCCCACTGGAAGGCAGGTCTCCAGCATTAAGTTACTTAAGGGGGATGTTCTGGATCTGATGCAAATGCTTTAATGACCTTAAAGAGACCACAAATAGGAGACGGTGGATAATAACATTTTCAGTGTCCAAAATCCTTAGTGTGATGCAGGTAAAGAACATGAAGAACATGCAGAACATAAGGATCACAGCAGTGAGCACAGGGCAGATATGATTATAGAGGAGTAGTTAGGTAAAGCAAAAAAACCAAAAATGTAAATAAACCTGTTCTGGGTTAGGCATCCCCAATCGAATTCTTTCCTCTATATATTTCAGAAAGGAATCAAGATCTTAAAATATAACTGCCTTGACAGATACTAGGGAAAAATGTTCTTGAAAATTTAGCATGGGGGACATGCTTCACCTCTTCTTATTCTTTTTACGGATCAGCTAATCCTGGGAGATTATTATTGACAGGTTTAAAACGAAATTCAATAGAAACAGGATTTTACCCCCAAAATCTTTCTATTCCTTTTAATACGGAAACAGTTTAACCTCTTGGCAATACTTTGAACATACACAGAGAACTATCACAAGGATAGTGACAGATTAGATAAAACAATTCCTCTGGGTTTTTGAGGAATAACTTATATACAATTACAGAAATTATTCAAGAGACTAAACCGTTCTTCAGTTGAACTAAATATCTGAAAGACTTATCATCTACCAAAATACCCTACTAAAATCTCTGCTTGTTAAGTTGATAGAGTCCTGTAATAGCACTGTGTTGCAAAATGCAAAAGTACCAAATTCACATCATAAAGCCATGAGGCTACATAGATTGTACACAGTAACACATGATGCGCTTTTCTCAGGGAAAGCAATTTTGAGGAATGGGCAATCTAGGCACCAGCTCCCCCACTTCCCCCAGTAACTTCTAATCAAGCACACAACAAAAGGATACAAAGGAAAAAAAGAGACAATAACAATATGGGAAGGGAGAAGGCAGCAATTTTCAGAGTGCTGAACATTCGTGTTGCCATTCACACCTCTCCATTATCTCAACTTCAGGCTATTTCATGTAAAAGCGTGAACACAGTTGGGGCCACAGGCTATAAAGGGGAGACAAATCACAACCAGATTCTTTAAACTGGTTCCACTGCTTGGTCTTTTAACCCCTCACGAAACAAAAAAAAATCCTTTTACAACAACAATTGGCTCCTAAACAATCATCACACTTAGCCTTTGAATACTTAAAAACTACACTTAATCACAGCCTTAAACATTGAGATGAAAATTCAACTGAATTCCATAGGCCTATTCCTGTGTATACTTCAGGATATACAAACAGAGGTGGGAAACAGGGTTTCTATTATCTAATTTTAGCCATGGCTTTTATAAACTACTCATTTAAAGGCCTCTTTAGAATCAATACAAAAAACGGGTACTCCAGAGGCAATCCACCTCATCCCAAGACCTGAAGTTATAGGACATGAATCCCACCATCAGGAACTGTAGAATCAGGATATCTAAATCCTAATGGGCTTAAAATATAAACAACAGGAAGAGAATGGAGTGAGAAAAGACAGTGGCAGGAGCCATCAGGCTGGATGATCATTCCCTGTCACTATATGCATGCTTAGGTGTTAGGGTAATATGTTTCAAGAGACAGGGAAGTGTATTACATTCTATGCATTACCTATCATTTCGAAAAACTCTTGGTAGGTATCTCCTCGGGAACCACATGGCAAAAGCACACATCAGAACCCAGAGAATAGCCAGCTCATCCAGCATCTGACCCAGGAAACTCAGGGTGGCATGAAAGTAAACAGATCCAATTCCTGCAAAAGTCAATCAAAAGGCAATATGAATAGTTAAAATATTGTATAGACTGAAACATACTGCTCATGGTCTGGACCCAGTAACAGACAGCGGACACCATTTGGTCTGGAAAAGGTTAAAAAAAAAAAAACCTAGGAAAAAAGTAATTCTGACCATCCTAAGAGGGCAATCCAAATCATCAGCACATCAGATTAATTACAAAACATGTTACAAAAGCAACAGCTAAAGATGCATCTCCCACTAGCAAAGTAGATGTATACATCAGGAAGTGAAATTAAATGCAAAAACAAAAAATAAAACCCAAATGCTTCTTCTGAAGCTTCTCACTAGCACATCAACAGGTAACTCAAAGAAAGGAAGCAGCATGTGATGACTAGGCCGTGATACATGTTTATAGGTGGAAAGTGAGACACTGCCCCACAGGGTTTCAAACAACCCTTTAAGAGTTCCCAGCATCTCTGGGCATTAACATGTCTAAGACCCTTCCATCTACAAAATGGATAAGCATGCAGCTCCATCATTAAAAAGCCTCAGGACAATTCAAATACTGTTATCTTCTTCAGTTGTGTTGAGCACTTTCAACTCCCACTACAGAAACAGCATCAGAGGAAGGAGGGTTAGCGCTGCTCTAGAGGAAGCCCAAATAAACAAAAGAAGTTTTGCAAAGGAAGGATGGGAAGGGAACAGAGCTAAGGCCAGAGTTCCCAGCAGCCTGAAATGCATTTTCCTGCCAGAAAGTACAAGTGCCTCAGCTTCAAGCAAGTACAAGCAGACTTCTCAGTAGACATCAGGGTTGCTTTGTTTTGCAGAAACAACCAAGCGCAAGCAGGAAAAACTAATTTCCTCTCTCTTTCAGTTCATGCATGAGCAAACAGGAATCAATCAACTTACCAACCACAACTAGGAGAGTCCATATTAAATATATTCCACTGTTGAAGCAGGTTGCATATTGACGGAATAAGCACATACATATGGGTGGTAAAACAAAAAACAAGATGTTGCTTATCTGGGAAAAAATAAAATAAAATGTATCAAATATAGACAGAAAATAAAACAGACCTTTAATATTTATAGGCTGTCTAAAACATCCACATTTTTTCATCCAGCAAAGCCTCAGCTCATGAAAGCATGGCCCTCAGTTTCTGTCAAAGCTGAATTGTTTTTACAAACCATTAGCATGTTTTGTTTAATAACATTAAATTAATAACAGTGTAAGAACTGGGAGCAGTGTAAAATGTGACTTGTCACATCTTTAAATTATCTTTCAAATCTGTTCCCGAAGGAACTCTACTGTGAGTCTACAAACACTCGGACAATTGCAATTCAGGAAGCATGCAGCAGCAAACAGATTAGGAACAGGGAGTCCTAGCGTGTGAACTCTCTTCCCAAAGGTTGTCTAGCCTAGCATGGAAAAAGCACTGAAAGTACAGGCACTAGAGAGGGTCAGTCAAGTTTTGCTGAAGTCAAGTCACTAAACAATAGCTATTGTATTGGCAGGTCTGAAATACAAGCTAAGTAAAAAAGGTTACCATTTACTCTTTTTTGCAGGGTAAAGAAAGCCTGAAGTTGTAAATCCTTCTACACTTGATGTTTTTCTACTGGTTCTCCATTAAAGAAATGACTGGAGAACTGAGGAACAACGACCAAAAAAGCTACATAACTGAAAACTAGTTACAGGAGTATGAAAAGGTTGATAATTCAGACCATTCCTAACTTTCTTTTATTTAATATATAAGAGTTGAACAAAGACATATTTTCTCTTGCTTATCAACAATCCAAAAGCATAGTTCTCTCTTTAAGCTCTGAAAAAGCTTTACTGGCAATTAGCATTGGCTGTCACTGTACAGAACATCTCATTCTTTTGGGAATGAACTACCCATGCTGAGAGCTAGCATGGCTCTAGTTTAACTGGGCAGTTAGGGAAAGACTCCACCACTGCTTCACAGTGGAACAAAGGGGAAAGATGAGTTCTTCAGTCTTGCTTTCCTCATGTTCCCCACGCCTGGCCCGTGAGAAAATCAGCCCTAATAATGCTCTCCTAAAACAGATTTACAACAACTCTGGGGACAACAGAGCTCCAGAATAACAGATCCCCTGTTCTCAGCAACTTACAAACGTATGCTGACGATAACGACWATCTGGTGGAGAAAGGATTCAGGAATGGCATACGATGAAGGCATTTACTCATTCAACTACTGTTGTCCACCTCTCTACAGAGTCTGAGCCAGTGTGAGAACAAAGCTTACCATGACTGAAATGGACACATCTCAGCTAACATTTGCAAGACTCATCAAAACATACTCCTAGGACAGCATTCAAACTGACAGTAATTACAGGAGCAGTTTCTCAGCACCATCTAGTTCATGTATGACACCTTCCCTCACGCAAAAGGCACATCCTCACAGACAAGTTGCATTTTCTTCAAAAGTCTTGGCTTTCAAATATCATCAAAGTAAAATACTTAGAAAGAGCTACCACCTTGCTCAGTTTAATATTGCAAATACCCTGCAAATCTCTACCAAAAGAACCCTGGTAACAGTACTCAGCCCAAGCAAAGACTGTCTAATGCAGAGGAGTTCACTGACACTTTCAGCACTAATTCTTTAAAAAGAGAGACTAAAATGAATACACTGAGAAGCCAGAAACTCAGCAAAATCCTACATCTTTCTCTCTACATAAAGTTAGCTCAGTAACTAGGTAATCAGCAGGTGGAGGTTTTCATACTGACAGAAACAACTACCTTGCTCTTTTGACATTTTATCAAAATCAGACCTGTAGCAGAGTGTGTCCTAATGCTGTGCCAATCCTGTGCTTTAACTGTCTGATAATCACAGGTATTTCCACCACTATGAGCATCCGGTTTTCTGAAAGCTGTGGAAGAGCAAGGAGAATGGAGGGAATGGAGAAAAATAAAGACTCCTGAATAGTTCTCGTCTCCTCTTTCATGACTGCTGTAGCTATTCTGAATAAAAGACTCTCAGCGAGACAAAAGGCATGAGCCACAAGGCATGAGCTACCAGGCTCTCTAAGCAGAAGAGAAGCCACTAYGCTCCTTGCAGTCAGGTCATATCACCATTCAGTCAAACTAGGGAAACGTCTGTCAGACAGCTACCTCTCTGCTCCTACTGTACTGCACTTTCTAAGCCAGTGCAAAGATCTGTCCTCTTTGGCCAACTACTAGCTCCTACAGGTTGTTTTGTCATATAGTGGGACTCTCAAGGACCCATATATTGTCCTAGGGGGCATTCACATTACTCAGCTTTTGACAGCTGGCTTAGTCTGCCTGTTTCCTACCATACTCTACATACTCCTACACTATGCTAGTCTGTGTAGAGAGCTGAACTCCTCTAGAGACCAGGTCAGACCGCTGCCGGTTTAAGTTAAGTTCCTTCACAGAATTGTCCTCTGATGTATCCTCCTCCCCTCTACACTAGCTAAAGACATAGGAAAGCAGTCTCATAAATGAGATGTCAAAAAGCTACCAGAGTATCATCTGATGAACTGTGTTGTACACCAAGCATCTCTTCAGTAACAACAAAAGGACTCCAGTTCTGTAATTCCTTCAAACTACCAAGGCAGCAAATTTAGTCTTTGTAGTTCACAGATAAAAGCGGTGGGAGGTTGTCAACGTCATCCAGCAATGTCAGAGTGCTGGGTGCAGCATCCCTCTGAGGAGGCAGCACGAAGACCAAAGAGTTATTCGTATGGACTTGTCCTAAAGCAGACTTTAAGAGACAGATTGATTTGCACAAGCACTGTTAAGAGAACCTACATGTTCAGTCAAACAGGTTCACTGAATCATCTTTTATCCATAAAAAAAATACCAACTCTGTGCAGCAGAGGCCTTTAGCCACACCTGGGAGATAAGTCATGGACCAGAATTCCATTGTGCTATGTGCTTTTCCAGGCACAGAGTGAGAAGGCTGCTTCTAACCCTAAAACAAGTAGGACACATACCGTACTGGCAACAGGCATATTAACAAGTCTTTTTGGATCTTAGTGCTCTATAAATTGTTGGCTTTTAGCCACAGCTAGGCCAAAGAGAGGTATCGAGGGCAGGGGAGATCGTTATAAACAAAGGACTGTAGAAGAAACAGAGTTTTTACCTCTACGGTTGGAACTGACCACAGATCAAAATCAGACCAGGTAATCACAGTATATAAAAATTAGACTAGAAAGTCCTTTCTTGGCCTAGGAACAAGATGTTAAATGAAATATATCCACTTATCATACCTGTAACAATGCAGTTTTATATTAGTGATTAGATAACAAAGGAATGGCTCTGCCCTACAGCACTGCTCCTCTGGCACTGAACTCCTTTTCATGCTAATGTCCTGCCTGCAAATGCAAGACGACCTTTGCAATTTAAGATCTAGAGCTTGGTTGTGATTTATTCTTAATGGAATGGCCACCAATGGTATTTCTTAACATTGTAAAAGCTGAAATAATTTCAGTATTAAAATTATTTTCTATTATGTTTACAAAAACCACAATACTCACATATTTCTTTCATCCAATAACTTAAGTTCTCTTTCACATACACCATGACTAGTATTTTCCACAAGTTATACTCAAATAAGGTCTCTGGAGCAATTTCTCGAACAAGTTCCTTAAGTTCTCTCAGTTTCAAGCCAAGGATTCAATCAGATCAAGACCAGAACTAACTTACTGGTTTTTACTCTCTCTTATCAGTCTAGCCCCCACAAGGGCCACATCCTTAGATAAACTGCAACTATCAACACTATCCTTTCCAAGTGAGTAAGGCATCTATCCTTTGAGCTGTGGTTTCTGAAAGTATTTTGCATGTTCAATTTTTGACATAATTAGCCTGTATGGTTTGCTAATGCACAAATCAAATGTTGATACAGTTAATGTCAGTGCAAAAATTAATAATAAGACTACAGACCGTTTCCTTTGAGATCAGTAAAAGGGAATGATTCTACGTTACAATTCTGGAAAACAAGTAAGCATCTCGTCAACAGGAGTCCATCCTCTGGTTCATACAATTCTGGACAAYAATTAGATTATTTCCAACTATTTAATTGTATGAAAGGAATATAGGACACAGGCCATGGAGAGAATGCCAGAGGCCAGTTCAGATCACAACTGCATAATTTTGCTCACATCTGGCCACAGTCCTGGCATGTGATGTTTCCTGAAGTCCTACCAAAGATCATGTACTTTTTACTACTTGGTAAGTCTCTCAGACAGCAGTCGCAGTGTTCAACCATGAACGCAGCATGTTTTGCACTGCCGCTTTGTGAGAGAATAGCAAAAATGAACCAAGTAGCTCTGAGGGAGTTTAGAGGGACTGTATCTTCTACATCTTGATCAATGAGCATGCCACACACAACAGTAAAAAACTTCTGTAGCAGAAAAGAAGCAGCAGAGACAATATTGCCATGTTCTCACACTCTTAAGACTATTTGATAGCTTTTTAAAACTTTTATTCCCTTGCTAGTAAGAAACAAAAGAGGAGGAATAAAAACCCCAGCAATTCTCTCTTTAAATGGAAATTTGGCAAGAAATACATATTACATGCATAACTGAATGCAACATACTAAACTGAAAGGTACTGACTTAAGTAGTAAGAGAGAAAATGTTACAGTTTTCAGATGCTTAAAATGCAAGCAAGACATCTTTTTTTCACAAATACCTCTGCACATGAATTGTTCTTTCAGCATCTGGGGATATTTGTACGTGTTCTCATCAGGATACATTACTTCATCAATTTCAGAAAAAAAAATCTAGTTTCACTATAATCATTCTTTTAATTTGAGTTACAAAATGTTCCATGGTGTCTTCACTGAAAGAGTGTTAAGATCTGAACAGCAAATCATATCAGTCTATTTCATATATGTTTTTAAAATGAGTTTGACCAATTTGTATGAAATATGTGCATAGATATTCTCCTATTGATGTAATACTGATGAGCACTTTAATTTTCCTTTTAATTAGATCAGGTTTAAACTTRTGCATAACAGATTAAGATTGGGTCCCACCAGAATAACTAAACTGATTTTTCCAAATATCTTTCAGATAAACTGCTCCAGCTTCATGTGTACACATATCTTTGCGCGAGACCTCAACTACAACTCTGACCTTAGGCATGATCTTTTAAAATGCAGATTAGAAAGATTTTACTCTACAGCTTGAAGACCTAGATCCAAGTCTGCTGAAGAGTCCTGCCTAAAATTTCAAAAGGTTTCAAATCAGACTCAGAATTGAACTGTCTAAGAAGCAATAAAATTTGGACTCCACTTTAGATGATTATTAGAAGGAGGCCAAAATTTCCCAGCTGTCCTGTGAACACCTGGCTTTTCTGTATGACACAGGTCATACAATCCCATCAACCCACTGCAAATGAAACTGTCCTGATTTTCAGAAGCTGGAAGCACAGAACACAACCACTCACAATGAATTTTTACTACAGAAGAGAGGCTAAACCTCTTCCATATCTACCCTCAATGCAGCCTCTTTTTTTCTCCCACTTTCAGTGTACAGCTTGCTCATTCATACACAGCTGCTGCAAAACCATGAGCTTCAGGGTAAACTTCTAACTTTGCCTCCCTGCTCATTCGTCTGGAACCTCACTTACTCATTGGGACATACCTGTAGCTCCTGGCATTTTGCAAGTTTCTATGCCACAGCTCATCTGCTCAGTACAGTCGGTGGGATATCCATCTGCCTGTGTAGATAGCTCCCAAACACACTAGCTTTCATTAAGAAACTTGATTCTCCTGAGCTTTTTCCTCTGTTTGTTTTTGTTTCTCACACAGTAAGAACAGTTGAGTTCACAGAAACAAAGCAAGCAGATAGTTTTCCCCCCTCACCCTTTATGTTCTCCAACAGCACAGACCTGTCACCACTGAGATGATTTTGGCAGTGAACTGCAAGAAAAACAAGGGAGTAATATGCAGTGTGCAGTGGTATTATTTGTTCGAAATGTGCAGCACCTGCAAGAAAAAAGTCCCTGATAAAACTCGAGCGAGTGAAGCCAGACACCGACTTCTTTTTTTCAGTTGAGTGCAGCACTATCATCTGTTGTTAGCAAGCTAAGAAACACAGATCAAAGAAACCAAGGGAGGGAGAGCTCAGCAGAGGATGGAGTTTGGGGAAAAAAACTAAAAGAACATCTTAAAGTAAAAAAGTCAGACAAAGCAGAAGCACCAACCTCTTATTCGTGCATGCATCACCCACTAAAGAAAACAGAAAACCCAGATCAACCACCTAGACACGGCATTTGCAAGCTTCCATCCTGACAATGTGCTTTTTGTGGAAAAGCAAACTACCAGAAAGCCTGATGCATTATCTCACTCTTTAGCAGATCTATTTATCACTGCAAATCTTTACATAAACAGGTTGTAAGGAGCAGCGCTCCCCTTCCAAGATGCTTGCTACAGAGTGGTCTGGATCTGCTCTTGGGGGTATTTTTTCCACATGTTCACTCCAGGAGCCGAGACGTCGGGGGGGGGGGGCGGTGAGAGGATTCAGGAGCAAACCCTAGCTTAGTGAGAGGAAGCAGTAGTCACACTCGCCCTCTCCCCTCTCCTTCCTTGCTTCAGCCACGTTCTTACACAAACCCCTCTTCCTCTCTCAACAGTGTATTGCTGACTTCAGTCTGCAACCCCAAGCCAAGTTGGTTTGGAAAGCTACGTGTCCCACAGAGCCAAACTTATCTGGACAAAGCCTCGTAACATGAAGCATTTGTTCCCAATTTGTTCACTGCCTTGAGCACTGTCAAGTGACACGCACCTGYGTAAATGGGATATCAGATACAGGCAATCAAGCAAGAAAATAACACGGTGACACAAGGCACGACACTGAAGAGAACAGGGTCTGTTGTACATTATTGACTAAACAGCTCGGCATAAGCCCTGTCTGAACAGCCTACAAAAATCAAACCACCCAATTCTTCTTATTTTAAAACCACATACTTGTGAAGGAAGAAATAAATAATTAAGGGCCGGTGTTCTACAACTCTGCAAAAACCTTCTGTGCAACTTACTCGCTATTGAACAGCAAGGAGGCCGGGTACACCCGAGACCCGCTCCTCTTACCGGAGAACTCCCCGCAGCACAGTTACACACCGTTACACCGACCCCCTTAAAAGAGGGGGCGTCCGTGGCGTGGCCTAGGCGCAGGCTGAGCGGCGAAACGCGGCGCGACGGTGCCAGCGGCAGGGCGGCACCAGGGCAGCCCGCTGCGGCGGCGGCGGCAGCGAAGCCCCCTCCCCCCCACACACACACGGGGCGGGGGGGGGAGGGGACTCAACGGCTGTAACGGCCGCCGCTGTCAGTGTTCCACGCGGCGCGGGAAGCGCGCGCCCGGGGCAACGGCCGCCCGGGGCCGCCC